>NC_066574.1:5985014-6087514 GCF_024679095.1 Eriocheir sinensis | reverse complement strand
TTATTTCACCTCCCGCCCCTCCTGCTTCTCCTCTTTCTCCTTCCCTGTGTAACGTCCTTCATCCTGGCATTTCTGGGTCTTCCTTCCCTACCCATCATCGCGGTCATCTTCGTCGTCATCACGTCATCCGATCTTTGTAATCTTTGGTATTTTTTAACGTATCGTCGTTCTTGATCGCCGGCTTGACCTTTGTCGTTTGTAAGCTCCATGTTCTTCCGATATGGTTCTTACTGTTCTTCTTTTTATTTTTCTTCTTCTTCTTCTTCTTCGTCTTCGTCTTCGTCTTCTTCTGTTTCTTCTTCTTCTTCTTCTTCTTTGTCTTTGTCGTCTTCTTCTTCTTCTTCTTCTTCTTCTTCTTCTTCTTCTTCTTCTTCTTCTTCTTCTTCTTCTTCTTCTTCTTCTTCGCTGTTTGCTGTTTCTCTCTTTACTGTTCTTCCTCTTCCTCGTTGCTTACATTCTCTCTCTCTCTCTCTCTCTCTCTCTCTCTCTCTCTCTCTCTCTCTCTCTCTCTCTCTCTCTCTCTCTCTCTCTCTCTCTCTCTCTCTCTCTCTCTCTCTCTCTCTCTCTCTCTCTCTCTCTCTCTCTCTCTCTCTCTCTCTCTCTCTCTCTCTCTCTCTCTCTCTCTCTCTCTCTCTCTCTCTCTCTCTCTCTCTCTCTCTCTCTCTCTCTCTCTCTCTCTCTCTCTCTCTCTCTCTCTCTCTCTCTCTCTCTCTCTCTCTCTCTCTCTCTTAAGTAATACTATCTACATTTCTTGTCTCGGTCACGCAACCACACATTCCCGTTTGAATTTATCGCGGTTTTGCATCTTAACCACAGCGATTAATTTTTCTCCCCACGTAGAATGCGAGACGCTGGAGGTTTTCATCACTATACGCCGACACAAATATAAGATTCGTTTGGGTGTGCCCCGTATCTCTTTACACCCCTGCCGCACTTTCCCAATACATCACTCACTTGCTCAGATGTCTGCTACGTAGTAATTGAAATTGTGTATCAAGTATTCCGTATACATAAAATAAAAGTTGGCAGCGCTAAGGCCAGGGAACTCTCCGATCTTCTTGGCTGAGTCTGACTGCCGGTCGGGCCTGAGAAATGTATGATGAGTGGAACAGAAACTTATTGGAAACTTATGGTGCGCGAGAGTTAAGTTGAGGGGCCCTTTTGAAGTGATACAATGTTACAAGCATCGTTAATCTAAATACTCTATGCAGAATATGACTTTTAGGGTTTAGTAATTATCTGAATAGTCAAATGGTGTTATATATTGCGACTTCGCCTCCTCTCCTCGTCCATATGGTATTGTAAACTAGTGGTATTAAAGGCCATATTCTCTGCCCTCTGAAACCTTGCTCTGGGGTTTCAATGTTCTTTTTTTATATGACAAGGAAAAGAAAGTTTGCCCGACCGAAGGATACAGGATTACCCGGGAATGCCCGAGGAAAACACTACGACGAGGAAATGCATGGAAGGAGTCTTTTTTTCAGGGATGATGGTATATTGACGTTGTTGTTGTTGTTGTTCTTGTTGATTTTATTGTTCTTGTTGTTGTTGTTCTTTTCTTCTTCTTCTTTTTCTTTTTCTTTTTCTTTTTCTTCTTCTTCTTCTTCTTCCTCCTCTCATTATACACTACCAGGTTGGCTGCACACTCGACCCAAAGCCAATAAATCTTCAATTCGAAACGTCCATCAGGCGGAGGTAATGCACAATGGTCTCCTTCCACGCTGCAGACACCGTTCACGCAAGAGTAGTGAAGGGACAAATCAATCGCTCATCCATACGTTGTGCAAGCAGCCGCGTGTGTCTCCGGGGTGCAGGACGTAAGGGGCGGGGCAGGGGCTCTGACCCCTCATAACTTTTTTTCTCGGCAAAGGTCGCTGTTTCTCAACCGGATCCCGTCGGTCCAGGGTCCGGGATACCCAGGTGGGTCTGCGTGAGTGCATGACTGTGTGATAGGGTATCTAGTGTGTGTGTGTGTGTGTGTGTGTGTGTGTGTGTGTGTGTTGTGCACGCCCGCGCGCCCTTAAGCTCGTATGTAAATACTTGAAATTGGTTCAGTGGCTCTTCTCAGGGAACGTTTCTTCCTTGCTCTGACTGAAACTATTTAATTATTTATAATCTTGATGTACCGGCTGTTTACAATGATAATAATGATAATAATAATAATAATAATAATAATAATAATAATAATAATAATAATAATAATAATAATAATAATGATTGTAATAATAATAGTAAAAAATAATAGTAATGATAATAATATTGTTAACTTTTTATTGGTACTTCTACTTTTGTTGTTACTACTGCTTCAATTATCAAGATCATCGCCAGCAACATGACTGTTTGCTACTGGTGGCATCGGGCAGCCACTGTTCCTGGATTTCACTGAGCATCCAATAATGGAACTATTGCTCGTACTTTCTGGATAAAAAAAATCCAACCCTGCGTGACTGTTTTCGGAACGGCAGCCCAAGGGTTACCTGTGTTCCTTTTTGGTGTGGAAGTGGTCAAAATATTATTGTCTTATGGATCAGAGTATGTATATGTCTCTCTCTCTCTCTCTCTCTCTCTCTCTCTCTCTCTCTCTCTCTCTCTCTCTCTCTCTCTCTCTCTCTCTCTCTCTCTCTCTCTCTCTCTCTCTCTCTCTCTCTCTCTCTCTCTCTCTCTTGTTTATATATTATTTTCGGAGCCTTTAGAAGTGTAAATCATGGGTGTGCTGCTGCCTCAGAATAACGAGTCATCGGGTTGACAGACTGGTGCCGCCGGGCCGTGTTCTCGTCCGTCGGCCGCCACGCTGCTGAGTTACCTTGGCCACACCTTTATTGTTACAGGCCGCACGCTTTTCCTCCTCGTGTGGCCACACTTGTACCCTCATCACAGCCGCGCTCATTAAACATTTACTTTGCCCACGCTTACCCGGGACAGACACTTACTGTGACCACACTTGTATTGCTACCGTGGGAGTAATCGGATTTTGTCGCGGTAACATGCTTATTCATTCAGCGGACTCGCTCCTAACTCCTCGTAGGTGTGTCTTTCTTCCCGCAGACTTTACTTATATTTTGGAGATACTTCAACTTAAAGAGACACGCTTGAATTGTCCACCTCCCTGCTGACCAAGACCTCATTTTTATTTTTCCAGAGAGCGCACCTGCGGCTGCCCCACCTCCAGCGCCACGCCTCTTGCTTTAACCTCGCCCGCAAGGCAGCTCCGCACGACGATGACGACCACGCCTCATCCTGTTTCCTTGTTCTAATTGCGTTACCGCGTCTGGGAACACGCATTGCTTCACCCTTTGATAGCAAGCCCTCGAGGGTCGTCCCGTGGCTATACGACCAGGAGAACGAAAGGATACGCCGGGAGACACAAGAATATAAGCTACGGAAGGACCTTGGGAGACTATAGGAGGGCATATGGAGACTACAGGAGGCCTTAGCAGACTACGAGAGGCCACCAGGAACCTACAAGAGCAATGAAAAACTATCAAGTAGGACGTCAGGAATCACATGAATATAAACTACAAAATGCCTAGGGGGACAAGACACCATATGGAGACTACAGGAGGCCAAAAGGAGACCACAGGAGGCCACAAGGAAGCTACCAGAGGAATCAAAGCCTATCCAGAGGCGGCCGCTAGTCACAAGGGGCCACTGGTTGCATAAGCTAATGATGAGTTCTACAGACCACTGGATCACCTTCGCGTTGCTAGGCTCGGCGCATCAAGAACTGGACCACATTTAGGCGACAAGAAAGGGTCGATTTGGCGGCCGAGGAGGCGACGCAGCACACGTAGGATGGTCCGGGGGAGAAGGTCGAAGGGCAGGCGGTCGGTCGGTGGGGCCCCTCGCCGAGCCTCCCACTTCGGGGTCTCACACTTCTCTCTCTTCTAACTTGTCTCACTGCTTTGGGATCGCCTGACATCGGGGCCAACGTATCCCTTAATCATTCCCAGGCGTAATCCATCGCGTGGTCCGTAATCCGAGCGAGATCCTGTCATCGGGGAAAGGAGAGACAGAACCTTGGAGCTTTTTTCAGCTCGACTCCACCCAGGCGCCACTCCCTCCCTTCCTTCCTTCGGTCCAGCCCTTTGCCAGCCCTCACCTTTCACCTTTTCGCTATTCTGAGTCTTCACTGACAAACAAGCCTCTTCGTTGGCTGAGTGGAACATCTTGGGCGGTGATGGGAGCTTAGGTGTGGTCTCCTCCGGCATCTTCGGCCAAATTGAGCCTAAGGAAAAAATTGGGATGCTCAAAGATGCTGTTATCGCCTTTGGCCGTGAACTATAGGCTGAAGATTGGTATTTCTCTATGATTAAAGGTCTGTGTGCGTCTGTGTGTGTGTGTGTGTGTGTGTGTGTGTGTGTGTGTGTGTGTGTGTGTGTGTGCGTGTGCGTGTAGGCCCAAGCGTACTACTTCAAGGTCTTTGGCTAATTGGCGTGTTTCTCTGTGGTCAAAGGAGGCATGCGGAGGCCTTGCAGAGGGTAATATTCAGCTTTAGTGCCGAGAAACGTGATATGTGTGTGTGTGTGTGTGTGTGTGTGTGTGTGTGTGTGCAGTAGAGGTTACAGCTTAAGGGAAAAAAAAAAAAAAATCCGCTAGAAAACACAAAAAAAAGGCCGGCTAAGAAAAAACATTAAAACCTGATAGAACAAAAAAAAAGGGCACTAGATAACAGAAAAAGCTTGATAGTTAGCAAAAAAAAAGATAGATAAAGAAAAAGCCCTCTCGGAAGAATGTGTGTGTGTGTGTGTGTGTGTGTGTGTGTGTGTGTGTGTGTGTGTGGCTCGCTCGCCGGTTCGCAGAGGCTTCGAAAAAAAAAAAAAAAAAAGCCAAGGTCACTTTCGGTCTCTTGCAGCTACTACCCAAACCACTTTTTGAAGACCCCAGTTCCCCTCAGCCCCCCATGTGTGTTTCTTGCCACGAGCCGCCCCCAGGTGCGCCTCGTCCTTGCTCCTTCACACAGAACTTGTAACCCGCACGCTTATTTTTTTTTTTACAGCAGAGGAGACAGTGCAATGGCGTAAAAAAAAAAAGAAAACAATAATGAAAAAAAAAAATGCCCGCTTGCCACTCCACTCCCCGTAGTCTGCACTTGTTCCACTCTTCCTCCATCTCTCCACTCGCAATAAACCGCATTTCTTTACCACTCTTCCGCCTTCACTCCACTTCTCATTATGCACACTCCTGTATTACTTCCCTCACCTCTCCACTCCCCTTAATCCTCACTTCTATACCATTCTTCCACCCCCACAATTCCACTCCTCATAACCCTCACTTCTATACCATTCTTCCACCCCCACAATTCCACTTCTCATAACCCTCACTTCTATACCACTTCCCTACCACTCCACTCCGCTAATCCCCATCTCTATACCACTGTTTTCTCACCACACCATCCCTATATTAACTTGCCGTGCTATACCAGTCCAGTACCTTCAACTAATACCGTACCATTCCACACACCTACACTCACCACACCTGTATCACATCTTCACCGCCCACCTTCCATACCTCCAAATCCACACCCTCACCTCTGTTACCACTCCCCAATCACTCCACACCTCATCCCCTTCCCTTCCCTCCCATTCCCTTTCCTTCCCTTTCTTTCTTTGGTTATGCCCCCTGCTATGTTTCCCCTTCACACTCACATTAAGTATAGGACATTTTACCCTTTTAGACCTTTCCCCCCTGACATTTAGCCTCCCGACGAATTCCCTCTTGGACATATTCCCCCCTGGACGGTACTTTTCCAACTGACATTTAGCCCCCTGACGAACTACCCCCCGGTCATATTCCCCTCCGGACATATTCCCCCTTGGACCGGACTTTTCCCCTGACATTTAGCCCCCTGACAAATTCCCCCCCCCACCAGATATTCCTCTCCAGACATTTCCCCTGTGGACATTACCCCTTACACACCTCCTAACAGCCTCACTCCTCTATACTACTGCGCAGCTCCCCTCCACCTCATCACACTACCTCCCTTGCAACCCGCTCACCTATGCCCTATAAGGAAATACATGTGTACTAATGATAAACTCTCCCCCTTCTCTTCCCCCTGTACCACGCCTCCACCATGCTCAACCAAGTGCCCCCCCCCCCCCACCCCCCCATAGGATAAAACTCATGGTCAAAACTACTGACTCGAGAATATACTGTCATTGCATAAGAGATTTAGGGTTTCACTTAGCTTTTTTTTTTTTTTTTTTTTTTACTGGGGTGGTTTGGGTTTCGTTCGTTGGGGGTTTCGTCCACTCAGGGTTTTGTTCTCGGGTTTCCTTCCACGTGTTTACACCTACATATATATCTGCTCTTTATCCCTGCCTCCTCATGTTCCCCCTCCATCTCTATTCCATACCACACCTCTTCCTCTTTGCTTTATTTTCAGGTTCTCTTAGAAATAACTACACCTACATACATACACCTTTGCCTCTCATCCTTGCCTTCCTTCTCCCGCGCCTCCTTCACCTCTCCTCCATACCACAGCTCTTCCTCTTTGCTTTATTTTTAGCTCCACTTCTACGTATCCAAACCTACATACATACATCTTTTCTTCTCATCCCTATCTCTTCCCCTTGCCTCCTCCATCTCTTTTCAATACCTCACCTCTTCCTCTTTGTTTTATTTTCGGATTCCCTTCCACGTATCTACACCCACATACTCCTTTGCTTCCTATCTCTATCCCTCTCCCTCCCTACCTCTCCCCTTTGCCTCCTACACATCTTCCATACCACACCTCTTCCCTTCCCACACGCTGTCTCTCCCCCAGCTCGCCACACCCTCCCTTCCTCTACCGAACCGTACGACAACACCCACTTAGCTTCTCCCACGCGCCACTCAACCCCTCGCTCTTCCACTCGAAACGCCATGTATACCAGCTAATTTGCATGGGGGTAGGATGGATAAACATGGATAGATATAGATAGATCGTACCTCCTTGCTAATTTACATCCCTCGCTCTTCCTCTCGAAACGCCATGTACACCAGCTAATTTACATGGAGGCAGGATAGATGTATTGGATAGATAGATAGATCGTAACTCTTCCTTGCTAATTTACATCTTTCGCTTCTCCCAAAATCCCCCTCCTTGATCTTCCTCTCGCTCTCCACTTGCCTTCTCAATCTCCCTATTATTGCTACTGAAGGGTTCTTAATCCATCCCATTACTCTGTTATGTGTCCACACCACCACCACACTAATACCACACCTCCCCTACCACTTCCTCACCATCAGCCCTTCCTTAACACCTTCCCATCACCATAACCACCACATCCTCCAGCCCTTCACCATCCCATCACGGACACGACTTTTCTCAGCACCCTTAACCCCACTCCCACCCATCACCACCACCACCACCACCACTGCGCCACACCCAGAACTCCACACCACGCCCTTTGTCTGTCTCCCTTGTGGTACACTGGGAAGACTTCAGCCTATGTAAACGTGACCTTGACCTTAGTGAAGCGTAGGCGACTCAATAGAAAAAGGAATGTAAGTTAAGAAGACTCAGATTAATTAGAGAGATTGACAAGTTTTTTTTTTTGTTTGTATTGCCGGGTGAGACATTTGTAGAAGCTATGTGTGGGAGGGAGGAGATACGTCAAAGACCCTTAAGAAAGATATGTATAATTTCATGGATAGGGAATAATTTCATGGATAGGGATAATAGGCAGTGTTATCATTATAGGAATTGACTTTTGGGAGTGGTGAGAAGCGTGCTTTTTTTTTTTTTTTCTCTGGACTCTTTTTGTTGCCCTTGAGCCGTCTCCTTTGCTGTAAAAAAAAAAAAAAATGTAGGTTGCTCGGTTTCTTGCATCCTTCTAATGTTTTCGTGTTGTAATATATGTATCATTCAGTATTTATTAATTTCTGTTCATGTCCAGTTATCTATATTAAAGTCTGTATCCGTTTCTTTATCTACCCATCTTTGTTTCGTATCATATCTGCCTATTTTTCTGTCCATGTGTCACCAGTCAATCCATATCAGTATCTTTTTATTTGCATTCGTGTCTAGTTATCTATATTTAAGTCTTTATACATTTCTTTATCCATCCATTTTTGTTTCTGATCCTACCTAACTATTTCTTTGCCCGTGCGTCATCAGTCAATCCATATCGGTATCTTTTTATTTGCATTCGTGTCTAGTTATCTATATTTAAGTCTTTATACATTTCTTTATCCATCCATTTTTGTTTCTGATCCTACCTAACTATTTCTTTGCCCGTGCGTCATCAGTCAATCCATATCGGTATATATTTATTTGTGTTCGTGTCTCGATATCAATATTTATGTCCGTAACCCTTCATTATTTTTCAGAGTCAAGGAAGCATCTCAAAGGCCATAAAAAGAAAATGTAAAAAAAAAAGCCCGCTAATCACTTTATCCATCCACTTGGGGTCTGATCATACACCTAACTATCTTCATACCTGTCTTTCACCGGTCTATCCATACCCACACCTTCCTAATATTTACCTGTGTCCACTAATCTATCCATACCTGTCTTTCACCGGTCTATCCATACCCACATCTTCCTAATATTTACCTGTGTCCACTAATCTGTCCTTACCTGTCTTTCACCAGTCTGTCTATGTCCACATCTTCCTAATATTTACCTGTGTCCACTAATCTATCCATACCTGTCTTTCACGAGTCTATCTATGTCCACATCTTCCTAATATTTACCTGTGTCCACTAATCTATCCATGCCTGTCTGTCACCCAAATATCTCATCCCCGCTATCCCCTCACGGCTCCGGTTCGTCCACATATCCGTTCATCGCCTCTCGTTCTCCCCGGCCCACAATCTCGCACGCCAGGGTCAGGGTCGAAGTGGGACGCGGGGCCCTTCCTTATCTCCAAATCATCGTCTCCAGCCAGAGTTATAAGCAAAAGGAACTACGGAGAGCGATTTCCTTCCCTCTCCCATCAAGGGTTATCAAAAAATTAAAGAAAACGGGATGTAAGTAAAGTAAAGCCCCCCTCCTCCAGCTTCATTAGTCTTTTTCTTTTCTCCTCCCGCGAATTATCCCCCCCATTGACAGCCCGCAATTTCGAAGATGTTTAAAGCGATTTCGAAGGAACGACGCGAATCAGCCGTAATGACGCTCTCGGCGGGGGACCCGGAACTGTGTGTCGAGTGACTTGGGGAGAGAAAGAAGAGCGGGAGACGTGAAGTGGACTCGTTTGCTTCATGGAGTGGGACTGGCGGCGCCCCCTTAGAGTTGAGAGAGAGAGAGAGAGAGAGAGAATTCTTTTGCTCATTAGTCTTGGTGGTTCTTTGAAAAGCCTTATAGTTTCTCTCTCTCTCTCTCTCTCTCTCTCTCTCTCTCTCTCTCTCTCTCTCTCTCTCTCTCTCTCTCTCTCTCTCTCTCTCTCTCTCTCTCTCTCTCTCTCTCTCTCTCTCTCTCTCTTATCTCCCACTCCCTTTTATCTTCTCTTCACTGTTCCCTCCCTTCCCTCGCAGCCATTTCTTTCCTCCTTCAACAATCCGTCCTGTAATCCCTTTTTCCTTGGCTCACACGTCTTTTATTCCTCCTTCCTTTCTTCTCCTTTTCAGTCACTTTGCCGCGTGTCCGATTCTTTGTGTCCGTTCCTTTCTTTTGACGCGCTTTTTTTTTTCGTTGTCTCCCCTCTGGTGTGTGTGTGTGTGTGTGTATGTGTGTGTGTGTGTGTTTGAGAAGGGAAACAAAAATATTACTATGTTAGAGATATTACAATACCAGGTAATTTATGTATCTCAGGTATTTGTCTATTTTTTGTTTATTTATTTATCTCTCTCTCTATCCCATATTTTTACGCGCCATTAATAATACTCGTTGTGGTCAGTCTAACTTGTTTTTTTCCTCTTTCTTCCTCGAGTGGCATTGATTGTTTAGTTTCTTTGATCAACGCCGAACCGCCTCGCCTCTCTAGACCAGGAAATTTGCGCAGGAGTCGCCGTACTGGTTTTCGAGAGTGCAAGTGGTCGTGGTCTTACGGAGGACACCCCGGCCCCGTGCTGCGACACTCCCCGACACACCTTGCTCATGTTCCGATAATGTCCTTCAGCGAAGTGATTGAGTTCTTGCGGTTTTTAATTCACTCTTTTTTTTGTTTGAGCGTGTGTGAGCTTCTTGAATATATGTGTATGTGTGTGTTTTTCTTGTTTGTTTGTTTACTAAATCAGTTTCCTCGAGGTTGGGCGTTCTGTATCGTCTCTCCGCCAGTTCTTTTTCCTCTCCCAGATGCTGTATATGGGTATGTGTGTGTTTTTCTTTTTTGTTTGTTTACTAAATCAGTTTCCTCGAGGTTGGGCGTTCTGTATCGTCTCTTCGCCAGTTCTTTTTCCTCTCCCAGATGCTGTTCATATCCAAGGGTTCTTCCGGCCTCGTATGGAGTATGTATTTCATGTGTGTGTGTGTGTGTGGGGGGGGGGGGCGGCTCCACACACACACACACACACAGCTCTCTTGGACAATGGAGTCTGTGAGGTTCTTCGTCAACTCCTCCTTCTCTTTCTGACAGTCTCCTACCGTTTAAATTCCGCCGCAGTGTTACATCTCTTTCTATCTTTTACCGATATTTTCATGCTGACTGCTCTTCTGAACTTGCTAACTGCATGCCTCCCCCCCTCCCGCGGCCCCGCTGAACTCGACTTTCTACTCTTGCTCCCCATATATTGTCCAAATCCCTTATGTAAGAGTTACCCGGTATCTTCATTCTCTTATCCTCTCCGCTGGTAAACTATGGAACAGCCTTTCTTTGTCTGCATTTCCTCCTGCCTACGACTTTAACTTTTTCAAGAGAAACTAACCTCTCTTTTGGCCTCCTTTTCTTTTGTTGGAGCAGCGCCTAGCGGCCTTTATTTTACTTTTTTGTTATATTATCCTTGAGCTGTCTCCCTTGATGTAAAAAGAAAAAAAACTGAGCTTGTGCGAACCTCGGTGTGTCTGTATGTTTCTGTTTTTCATTGTTTGTGTGTGTGTGTGTGTGTGTGTGTGTGTGTGTGTGTGTGTGTGTGTGTGTGTTCTCCCGTCTCCACGCGCCTGTCACCGTTACTTTGTGCTCTTATCTTGCCTGTCTCTCTCCGTCTCCCCGTCGCCGTCTGTCCCTGTGCTCCATAACTCCGCCTGGCCTTTCTGCCCCAACCCGCCGTCAGTCACCCGCCCATCTACTCCAGTTTTTGCCGCCTTAGCCTTCAGCTGTCCTTCGTTGCCCATAGCTCCCTCATTATCCTGCATAGTTTGTCCCTTCCCCTTTGTCTGGCTTCCTGTTCCACACTTTTACTCTCTATTCTCCTCCGGCGTTACCATATTTTTGTTACTTCCATCACTTTTTTCTCTCCCCTTTCTCGTTTCCTCTCCCACTCTTCATTATCTCTTCTCTCTCCTTATCTTCTTATCTGCCTTCCTCTTATACTCTTTCTGTTCTTCTCTTCCTTACTTCCTTCCATCACTTCTTTTCCCTATCCCTTTTTTTCTCTCCCCTTTCTCATTTCCTCTCCCGGTTTTCATTATCTCTTTTCTCTCCTTATCTTGTTATCTGCCTTCCTCTTATACTCTTTCTGTTCTTCTCTTCCTTACTTCCTTCCATCACTTCTTTTCCCTACTACTTTTTTTCTCTCCTTTCTCGTTTCCTCTCTCACTCTTTATCATCTCTTCTCTCTCCTTATCTTGTTATCTGCCTTCCTCTTCTTCTCTTTCTATTCTTCTCTACTCTTCGTCCATTCCATATTTTTCTTACCTCCGTCGCCCCTCTCTATGATATCATCTTTCCCTCTGCCCTCTCTTGTTTCCTCTTCCACTCTTCATCAACTCTTCTCTTCCCCATCCTTCTCCCTCTCTCCCGTCTGCCGATTCTTCTTCGTTCTCCCCTTACGTCACTCTCTCCCTTCCTATCCATTTCCTACTTTTTCTCCTCCCTTCGTGTGCTTCATTTCCTCTGTGTCCGTTTTCCTTTATTTTTCTTTCTTTTTTTCCTCACTCTCCTTCCGGCTGTACTGCGTTTACTCACTCGCCTCTCTCTCTCTCTCTCTTTGTCTCTCTTCTCATCCATTTACTGCTTCTTCTCCTTCCTTCATGTGGTTCATTTCCTGTTTGTTCATTGTCCTTCTTTTTTTTTCATCTCACTCGGTTATTCCATCTCCCTCTCTTCCTGCCCCCCCACGCTCTCTCTCTCTCTCTCTCTCTCTCTCTCTCTCTCTCTCTCTCTCTCTCTCTCTCTCTCTCTCTCTCTCTCTCTCTCTCTCTCTCTCTCTTCATCCCCTACCAATGCTTCCCCTTCATTCCTCTACCTCCCTCCCCATCCTCTCTTCCCCCTCTTCCCCTCACCCAAGAACACCTCCCTCTACCTCCCCCCCCACACAGCTTCGTCCTTCTTCGTCCTTCTTCATCCCCTTCATCTCTCTACCCTTTCCTACTATCCCCCCCTTCCTCTACCTCCCCCCTCCCTTCCCCCCTCTCTTCCCCTTCGCCCCTCCTTCTGCCCCACCCACAACCCGCCAGGTGCCGCTGCAAGTGAAACTGCTTTTAGGGTTACGACCTTGGCATTATCTGTTCCAGGCAAAAACCGACCCGCTCCTCCCCTACCTCCCGACGCGCTGCCCGGAGTCCGTCGGGAAGGGATAAAATTTTCACTCTGATATATTTTCGCTCTCTTACCCCGCCACGCCCCAGCTCCTGACGCACACTCGATCTCCACTTTAACCTCCTTCAGTAGCTTCGATGACTGATTTCCCGAAGGTGTTAGTCGAGATCCTGAAGGATTTGTGAGTGTCATGAGGAGGTCTCGAGGTCTTTCTTTCCACTTTGGTCCCTCCTCCTTCCCCCTTGCAGGACGCCACCACCGGACGGGATATTCCCCAGAGGCATTCTTGGCGTCCTTGGGGTTGTCTCTGGTTCTCCCACTTTAGATCCTTCAGGCAGGGAGGGCGTGAGGGGCCTGACATGCGGCGGCGTCCATGCCTTGCTCGGCCGCTCGTTAATTAGTAACAAGGGAAGAAAATGGAGAGAGGAAAACTTAGTAGACTTTAAGCGTTTTCTTTTCTCCTTTCCTTTTCTTGTTATTATGTTTTCTCTTCTCCTCTGCTTCTCTCTACTCTCTTCTACTCTTCGTTTTTCCTTTCATTTCCTTGTTATTATGTTTTTTCTTCTCCTCTGCTTCTCTCTACTCTCTTCTACTCTTCGTTTTTCCTTTCCTTTCCTTGTTATTATGTTTTCTCTTCTCCTCTGCTTCTCTCTACTCTCTTCTACTCTTCGTTTTTCCTTTCCTTTTCTTGTTATTATGTTTTTTCTTCTCCTCTGCTTCTCTCTACTCTCTTCTACTCTTCGTTTTTCCTTTCTTTTTCTTGTTATGTTTTTTCTTCTCCTCTGCTTCTCTACTCTCTTCTACTCTTCGTTTGTCCTTTCCTTTTCTTGTTATTATGTTTTTTCTTCTCCTCTGCTTCTCTCTACTCTCTTCTACTCTTCGTTTTTCCTTTCCTTTTCTTGTTATTATGTTTTTTCTTCTCCTCTGCTTCTCTCTACTCTCTTCTACTCTTCGTTTCTCCTTTCCTTTTCATGTTATTATGTTTTTTCTTCTCCTCTGCTTCTCTCTACTCTCTTCTACTCTTCGTTTTTCCTTTCATTTCCTTGTTATTATGTTTTTTCTTCTCCTCTGCTTCTCTCTACTCTCTTCTACTCTTCGTTTTTCCTTTCCTTTTCTTGTTATTATGTTTTTTCTTCTCCTCTGCTTCTCTCTACTCTCTTCTACTCTTCGTTTTTCCTTTCCTTTTCTTGTTATTATGTTTTTTCTTCTCCTCTGCTTCTCTCTACTCTCTTCTACTCTTCGTTTTTCCTTTCATTTCCTTGTTATTATGTTTTCTCTTCTCCTCTGCTTCTCTCTACTCTCTTCTACTCTTCGTTTTTCCTTTCCTTTTCTTGTTATTATGTTTTTTCTTCTCCTCTGCTTCTCTCTACTCTCTTCTACTCTTCGTCCCCTCTACGTTATTCTTCCCTCCATCGCTCCTCTACTCCCTCACTCTTTCTTTATAACCTTTCTCGTTTTCTCTTTCTTCTCTACTTTCCTCTTCACATTTTTCTCACCTCAGTCTACCCTATCACCTTTCTTTCTGCCCTTTCTCGTTTTCTCTCCCGTGCATTCTTCATCCCTTCTCTTTTCTTTCCTTCTCTCTCTCTCCTTTTAACATTGGTTCTTCTACTAAGGCTTGGGATGGGTGCTGCTGATGAAAAAAATAAATGATGGTTGCTGTTTGTGTAATGTAGCGAAGGAAAAAACGGCTAAGAAAAAGGTAAAGAAAAGTAACTTGGTCCACTTCAGGCATTTCCTCTTTGACTCATACTAAAAAAAAAAAAAAAACATCTCACTTTGGGTTCCTAGTGTGATTATCATTTCTATGTAGCGGAGGAAAGAAAAAACAAACAAAAAAAACAAAACAAGCGAGGAAAACGGAACGAAAAAACAAACAGATTCGGCCCACTAACAGATTCGGCCCACTTTAGATATTTCCTCCTCGGCCCAAATTAACAACAGTAGTCTCATTGAGGTTCGTTATTTATCGTGTTATTCTTGTTATTCTTCTCTACCTTATTATGTTTTATTTCTGGGCTTCTAGGTTCATAATGACTTCAATTTTGCGTTTTCTAATAAGGTTTGTGATGGATGTTAACGTGGTTTGCTGTGTATTCTTCGTGTGATTTTTATTATTCTTTATTTTATGTGTTTTTTAGGGGGGGGGCTCCTAGGTTGATATGACTTCTATTTTGCGTTTTCTAGTAAGGTTTTTGATGGGTGATTTGCTATGTATTTTTCATGCGATTTATATTATTCTTTGTGTTTTTTTTCTAAAGGTTTTTAGGTTGCGAATTACCTATTGCTTTGGATGTTCTAGTAAAGTTTGGGATGACTGACGAGAAATAACGAAATCTGAAAGGTGAAAAAAGAAAAAGAAAGAAAAAGAATTAAGGTTGCTGCTTGCGTTCCGATCGTAAAATATGGAAGGTAAATAAAAATGATGGTTGCTGTTTGCGTTCCGATCGTAAAATAGGTTCCTCGATCGTTAAACTTCTTGTCGTGGAAATAACGTTAGGAGGTACACACGGGCAGCTTATAGTGGAGGTTTGGCGTGACGGTGCTTTTTTTTTTAGGGGGGGGGTGGAAGAAGGGGAAAGGGAAGGGGGGTGATGCTGCTTTTGAGAGCCTTATCGATTATTACTGCTGATTTTGCATTTGTGTCTCTCTCTTTCTTTCTCTCTCTCTCTCTCTCTCTCTCTCTCTCTCTCTCTCTCTCTCTCTCTCTCTCTCTCTCTCTCTCTCTCTCTCTCTCTCTCTCTCTCTCTCTCTCCTTCCTTCCTGGTGGGTGACTCCATGATTCGCCAGCAGGTCGTTGAGTTCTGCGGCAGAGTTCCTCGTCGAAGACGGAACTATTGCTATCCTGGTGCTGGGATCGACGACATAACTGCTGCTCTTGAGGAGATCTCCCCCCAGGCTACTCATGATTCACTGTTTGTTATCCACACAGGTACGAACGACGTCACCACGACCCGGTCTGAGGAACTCCTGGAGAAGTACCGTAGGCTCATCCAGCAGTATAAGACTAAATCCCCTAACATTTTGATTTCAGGAGTTCTACCACGGACTTGGGCGGAGAGCGACTTTTTCAGTAAGGCCTTCAGCCTAAACAACCGCTTACAGACTCTTTGCAGGGAGCTTGACGTGGAGTTCCTAAACGCATGGGACAATTTCTATGGACAAAATGAACTTTTCCACAGGGACGGATTGCACCTTTCTCCCATCGGGGCAGCCAGACTCGGAAGGCTCCTCAACGAAGCAGTGCGTGTCATCAGAGCAAAAAACGAGTCACGGCCACGTCCCTCCACCCCGCCCGTGTAAATAGACGCCGTGCATCGCAACAAACCCGTAACCGTGATCCCGCAAGTACCATCACCTGTATTACCAAGCCTCTAGATAACTTAAAAATCCTTAGTTTCAATGCGCGTAGCCTAAGAAACAAATTTGATGAACTGAGATGTCTTGCTTTAACAGAAAATTTTGACATAATTGCTATAACCGAAACATTTATCGACACCACAAATATTGATTTAAGTTCCGAATACAACATAGATGGCTACAGACTCTTCAACAAGGTTCGTAGTAAACCGTAGAGGCGGTGGCGTCGCCCTTTATGTCAAAAGCTATTTGCAACCCACCGACAAAACACCGGGAAACAGTAACGTTGAACATTTGTGCGTGCGAGTAAACATTGCAAAAGTCAATTTAAATATATCTGTCACCTACAGACCTCCCGGGCAATCACTCGATGACGACCTTGAAATGTACAGCGTCTTAAGGCAGTCACTTAATAACAACGACTCACTGATATTAGGAGACTTTAACCTCCCCATATCGACTGGGCGACACTGTCAGGCACAGAAGGCGAGTCACATAGAATGATCGAATTTCTAGAAGAAAATTATCTAAGCCAAATGGTTTCTGAGCCAACTCGACAAAATAATATACTCGACCTTGTTATAACGACCCAAGATAACCTAGTCAGTAGTGTCACGGTAGGAGAACACCTCGGTTCTTGCGATCATAAATTAGTGCGCGTCGACATTAAAGCTCAATCATCAGTGACTGAAAATAAAGTAAAGGTGCCCAATTTCAAAGAGCTAACTTCGTAGAAATCCGACAAAAACTAACAGAAATACAACTATCAGATGACGGCAACGTAGAGGAAGCCTGGCTAAGCCTTAAAATCACTTACTCACTCAGCAGAACACATTCGTCCCCTTGTGCGAGAAGCGAATTAACACTAATAAAAGCCCACCGTGGTTTAATAGCGAAATTAAACAATCAGTCAATGAGAGAAAATTGTTTTACAGGTTAAAGAAAGAACAAAGCACGCCTGAGAACATTAGACTCTATAATGATGCCAGGCGACGAGTAAAAAGACTAGTAGGTCAGGCAAAGCGTAGACATGAAGAAAATATTGCAGCCAACTGTAAAAATAACCCGAAATCTTTCTTCAGTTACATAAACAACAGAAAGGCGATCAAAAGTGGTATTGGACCTTTAACAAACAGCGACGGTGCACTAGTGACTGACAGCCAACACATTGCAAACCTCTTAAACAATTACTTTTCCTCGGTGTTTAATACTAACAGTCTTCCTCTCGCTACCACCAACACCAGTACTATTGTAAATCTCGAGCATGCATTGCCTAATTTTGAAATAACAACCGATGAAGTCCTTAAAGCTCTCCATTCACTTAAAACAAATAAAAGTCCTGGACCTGACAAAGTATATCCAACTCTGCTGAAAGAAACGAAGAGCGAAATACTCTCCTCCTCACAACCGTATTGAATATGTCCTTGCTACAAGTCATCGTCCCTTCAGATTGGAAAAAGGCTAACGTGACACCGATTTTCAAGAAAGGAGTCAAAAAAGTACCAGGTAATTACAGGCCCATTAGTCTAACTTCGGTTGTAGGTAAGCTACTTGAGGGCATAATTAGAGACAAAATTGTGAGTTACCTTGAAAGCCACTCATTGATTGGGGACTCGCAACATGGCTTCCGAAACAAAAGATCCTGCCTATCAAACCTATTAACCTTTTATAACGACCTCTTCACTGTTTATGACGTAACCAAATCACTGGACGTAGTCTATCTTGATTTCAAGAAAGCGTTTGATAAAGTCCCGCATCATAAATTACTTTACAAATTAAAGCAAATAGGTATTGACGGTCAAGTAAACCAATGGATCGCGAATTGGTTGAGCAACAGACAACAAAGAGTAGTGATTGACGGATTTAACTCAGAGTGGGCGCCTGTCACTAGTGGCGTCCCTCAGGGCTCGGTCCTTGGCCCAGTGCTCTTCATTATTTACATCAACGACGTGGATGTTGGACTCAATAACCGCATTAGTAAATTTGCAGACGACACAAAGATTGGTAACTCGGTTCTCACTGACGAAGACAGGCAAAGCCTCCAAGAGGATTTGCACAAAATTTCAGCTTGGTCGGATAGATGGGAGATGCCCTTTAACGTAGACAAGTGCCAGGTCCTTCAAGTTGGAACGAGGAATAAGAAGTTCGAATACGAAATGCGCGGCGTCAAACTCAAAAACGTTCAATGCGTCAAAGACTTGGGGGTCAAAATCGCGTCAAACCTCAAATTCTCACAGCAATGCATCGATGCAGCAAATAAAGCGAACAGAATGTTGGGCTTCATTAAAAGAAACTTTGTATTCAAGAATAAAGATGTAATACTCCCGCTCTACAACAGTTTAGTCAGACCCCACTTGGAATATGCGGTACAGTTTTGTTCCATGCAAAGGATATTGCTAAATTAGAAGGTGTTCAGCGTCGGGCAACGAAAATGATCCCTTCCTTGCGCAACAAATCCTACGAAGAAAGGCTTTCTATCCTTAACATGTTCTCTCTTGAGAAACGTCGCCTCCGAGGAAAATTGATCGAATGTTTTAAAATACTTAATGGTTTCACGAATGTAGACAGATCAACATTGTTTATGATCGATGACAGTCTGCGCACGAGGAACAATGGCGTAAAACTCAGATGTAGACAAGTAAATTCAGATTGCACCAAATTTTTCTTCACCAACGTTGTAGTGCGAGAATGGAATAAGCTTCCACCTTCAGTGGTCCAGTGTAACACGATTGACTCCTTCAAAAATAAGCTCGACCGTCACTTCCTTCAACTTAATATCAACTAGAGCAGAAATGCAACGTTTTGGAGTCTTCTGATTAATGTAAAATCACTTAGGTTTAAGGACAGACCACCAAGTCTGGACCATGGGGTCTGTGTGGTCTGATTTTCTATGTAAATCTATGTAAATCTCTCTCTCTCTCTCTCTCTCTCTCTCTCTCTCTCTCTCTCTCTTCCTTTCTTTCCTTCCTTCTTTCCTTCCTTCTTTTCTTCCTTCCTTCCTTCTCTCCTTTATTTGTTTGTTTGCTTGTTTGTTTGTTTCTTTCTTTCTCTCATGTCTGCCTGTCTGTCTGTATTTATGTATGTATGTATGTACACACCTAATCGACATTAATCAACAAAGCACTGCCATTAGTCTTCATGTTCATTTCATCTCTAAAAAAAAGTGGTTGTCATTGTGTTTTTATATCATCATTAATGCATGTGTTGTTCATGTGTGTGTGTGTGTGTGTGTGTGTGTGTGTGTGTGTGTGTGTGTGTGTGTGTGTGTGTGTGTGTGTGTGTGTGTGTGTGTGTGTGTGTGTGTGTGTGTGTGTAATAAAGATGAAAAATAAGGGTCTCGAAAGTCAATAATGTGAGTCATATTGGTTATATCCGAGGTCACGTCGGCAGGGGGGGGGGTGAAGGGAGGGAGGGAGGAAGGAGGAGGAGGAGGAGGAGGAGGAGGAGGAGGAGGAGGAGGAGGGAGAAGCAGAAGAAAAAGATGATGAAGATGAAGATGAAAAAGCAGAAAACGAAGAACGAGAAGCAGAAGTAAATGATGCTGATGATGACGATGATGAAAAATATTAGGAAGAAGAGGAGAAAAGGGAGGAGAAGAGGAGAAGGAGGAAGAAAACAGATAGACAGACAGATCAAAAGACAGAGAACGCAAGCAAAGAATCAATAGAAAAATTACGAGGTTATTTTTTACCGAAACAAGTTTGTATTTTTATTCTCCAGACGATGCAAAAAAACTGTATTGAGTGGGAATGCTCGATCGTGGGAGGAGGAAGTAAAAACATCCTCTGGCCTATAACGAGAATACGAAAAAATTGTCGACTTATAAAGAGGAAAAAAGTTCTATGACCTTAAAAGAGGAAAAAATACTACCTTGGTCTCTTAAGATGACCAAAGTAATTCGCCTGTAAAATGAAAGAAAAAAACGTCCTGTGGGTTAAAAAAGAGGCAGATTGCAAGTAATTTGGTTTATAAAGAGGAAGTTTTGTTTTGTTTTATGAAGAGGGGGTCAAAACCAATATAGCTTATTAAGAGTAAATGAAAAGTAATGCGGCTTATAAGAGGAAGTTGTATAAACGATTTGAATTATAAAGAGGAAGTGATTAAAATATTTTGGCTTATAAAGAAGTAATAAAAGTTATGTGGCTTATGAATAACTTACCAACTTCCACTGGCCTTGTCTTGCGCCGTTTTTTCAATGTTTGCACGTATTAAAAAGCCAGATTAATATTGTCTCCGTCTTCAGCGTGTCTTTGGTTCACTGCGGTTGTAACATCGCTTTAATTTCATAAGATGGCGATAGAAGTTTGCACAGGTAACCAGGAAACTGTTGATGTAGCTACACGTTGACGTACTAATAATTACAGCAGTCTGGAAGCAGTGAAAAGTTGTAAGTCCATGAATAGACTTGTGGAAAGTTTTATTCAGTCATAAATATAAGACAACGAAGAGCGTGCAAGTACAATTATATGTATAGAAGACTGGCAAACTTATGAGACTCCGCGACGCAACCAGGGAACGGCCAATAACGGTGAGATGGGATCGCAGTAAATCATTCCAGTTCATGACAAGTAGCTGTCAGGTAAAAATTCTAAGACCGAAACAGTTGGAGTTTTGCGGTCGTTACATACTCGGAGGGCCGATCTTAATGGTCGGCCGGTGTTAGTGTTAATCGCTTCTTGAGTGGCAGACATTCTTCATTTTTTTTTTTTTTTTACAACAAAGGAGGCAGCTCAAGGGCACACACAAAAAAGAAAACAATAATAAAAAAAAAGCCCGCTACTCGCTGCTCCTAAAAAAGAAACAAAAGAGGTGTGCTTCTGAGGACGAGATGGAAACGTGTGTTGTTTTGTCTTTGGAGAACAAGAAGAACAAGAAAAAATGAAGAAAAACATGGAAAAGAAAGTCGAAAATGTAAAAAAATCGAGGAAAACAAGAGATAAGAGGGAAAAACACCTAGGCAAACCCGGTTAATCTTCTCTGTGTGGTAAGCCAGCATGTCTCCGTCTTCTTCTTCGCCTCCCCGCCACGACGTCACACCGAGGGCCGTGAAGACCATCGTTACCTCTCCTTATTGTCCTCATTTGTGACATTTGTACCACAGCAAAGAAAGCAAAGTAAATGTGAGTCCATGTTCCATTATACTGTCCTTCATATTACATAAGAATTAAGTCGAGCCTGTGCCGGACAAGACAAGTATTAAACTCTTTTGTGACACTCTTTTTATAATTTTGTACTCTGAGGGTCGTCTTACAGACATATCGCCACCCAAGAACACATATTTGACAAGGCTTTCGAAGGAGCTGTAGGCCTTTCCAGGAGTAGTTTTATGACCCTGGTGGTAGTTTGACCCTTCTTCTGTACCATGAACCTTAAAAAACACTCATGAAAACCCGACTGACCCCCTCTTTGACCTTTAGAAATAGTTGATGTGAGAAGCGATGGCGTCTTAAAATACGGCCCTGAGGCGAGTCTTAATGCTCAACGGCCGGTGTTACAGTTAATCGCTTCTTGATTGGCAGACACATCTTCATAACGTCATGCATCTGGTGTCGAGGAAGAAGCTGGGGACACTGTGAGTGGTCTGTGTTGTCTTACCTTTGCAGGGACCTGAAGACCTGTGTTTCATCTCCTTATCGTCTTCTCAAATTTGTACTTCACCCAGGAAAGTAAAGTGAACGTGCGTCCTTGTACTCTCATCATGTCGTACACGTTACATAAAAATGAAGTCAAGCCAGTACCGATAAGAAGCTACAATATTAAATTATTTAGCGGCGACTCGTTTTTAGCATTTTGTACCCCGAGTCCCTTCCGGCGAACCCAAGCATCCTGTTACCCTTTAGCAGGCAAATTCGCGCGGCCGCAGAAGCCTCGTTTATCCCTGGCAACGGCGAGGCAACACAAGCCTTTCACTCCCCGGTCACGTGGACTTTTTAAGCGTAGACTTTACGTAAAATTCAAAGATCTGGTCTACCACCCCATCCCCGCCGACATCCTCCATCCCTTGCCACCCCCGTCCCCCTCTCCTTCCCGCAACACTAAGAAAAATAATTGGACCCCATGCACGTGTTTGGACTGAAGGATGGCTACTGCTCGTTAGACCACCACACCGGATTCTCGTCTCCAGGTTCTTTGTGTATGTTCTTCTTATTCTTCCCCCTGTGCTGATAACTTTCCCCCCCCCATCGCTGCGTCGGCCATGTAAAATGTTGCCCGAGTGATATTTTTCCATCCTGACGACGGAGTACAGCAAAGTTACCCTAAAAGAAATGAAAGGCTCGTTGTACCTACACGTGACGGGGTAGAAGGCAGATAGTTAGGTAGCTAGGTAGGTAGGTTGTTAGGTTGTTAGGTACGCTGCTAAATGGGTAGTTAGACATACAGATAGATAGATAGATAGATAACTAAATAGATGGATGAAGAAGCAGATATATAGGTAGATGATATATGACAGTAGATAGGTATATATAGGCGGGGTGTGTGTGTGTGTGTGTGTGTGTGTTGGCTAGATAGATATATAAAAATAGAGAAAGAGAGAAGGAAGAGGAAAAATAGGAATAGGAAAATAATGGAAAACAATCAGGTACCTAAATACATTGCAAAGACTTTAAAATAATATCGGGAACAAACACAGCAAAAAGTTCTTCGGCAAAGTGAACGGATACAAACGACGGCAGGAAAAGAACTTGAAATATATAGAGAGGCAATAAGAACCGGTCTTGATCAAGGTTTAATAACACACACACACACACACACACACACACACACACACACACACACACACACACACACACACACGATTACTGTCACTCTTATAGACCTCATTGATTCTCTCTCTCTCTCTCTCTCTCTCTCTCTCTCTCTCTCTCTCTCTCTCTCTCTCTCTCTCTCTCTCTATCTATATCTATCTATCTATCTATTGTGTCACGTTTGATGGGTTTTATATAGTTTCTTTTTTTTTGTTTATTAATATCTTGCACTAGTCTGTTTATATAATTGCAAGGTTTTATGGATGTCAATCTCGCTCTCCCACTTTTTATTATACTCCTTTGTGCTTCCCTTATATCGCTTTCATCATCAAAGTTATTTTCATATGCAGTGTGTGTTCTATTTGGTAGCTAGTTATTTTATTTGTTCATTTTTGTTTATGTATTTCCCTGAGTATGTTTTTTTTTTTACATATATATTTTGATACTTGTTTGGTTATATAGAAGCCTGTGTCTCTTTCCTTGTCTGATTTAACTGATAGAATAGAGAGGAGAGGAGAGAAAAGAGAGGAGAAAAGGGAAAATAAAATAAAGTAGAGAAGACAAAATAAAAAAAAAATCCGATGAGTTTTGTTTTGATGTGAATGTTCTATCGTTAAACATCACTTTTTTTTTTTTTCTTCAAGTAGTATTATGCCTTGTCTAAGTGTCGTCACGTGCCTGATTTTGTTGTTGTTGTTGTTGTTGTTGTTGTTGTTGTTGTTGTTGTTGTTGTTGTTGTTGTTGTTGTTGTTGTTGTTGTTGTTGTTGTCGTTGTTGTTGTTGTTGTTGTTGTTGTTGTTGTCGTTGTTGTTGTTGTTGTTGTTGTTGTTGTTGTTGTTGTTGTTGTTGTTGTTGTTGTTGTTGTTGTTGTTGTCGTTGTTGTTGTTGTTGTTGTTGTTGTTGTTGTTGTTGTTGTTGTTGTTGTTGTTGTTGTTGTTGTTGTTGTTGTTGTTGTCGTTGCTGTTATTGAAGTTGTCGTTGTTGTTGTTGTTGTTGTTGTTTTCCTTGTACGGCCATTACCTTTTTTTTCTTCATCACGCGCCTGTTTCCTTGTATAATCATTTCCCTCGCACGCCTAGCTACTTTTTCTTCCCTCTCGTGCTTGTCTTCATGTATATTTTCGTTCTGTGACTTCTTATTTTCTCTTCATCATCTTCCTTTTTTATTTTCATTCTATCATATTTTACTCGTACGGCTAGCTACTTTTTTTCTCTCTCCTGCATGTCTGTTTTCTTGTCTATATTTTCCTTTGTATGATCTGTAATTTTATCTCTCTCACGTGCCAGCTTTCTTGTATATCATCCTTATACAGCCATTTACTTCCTCTCCATTATCTGTTTATTTCCTCGCATATTTTCATTTATACCATATTTTCCTAGTACGACAAATTACTCTTTCTCCCCTACCTGCTTGTTTTCCTGTTTCTTTTCCTTGTACGACTTGTTATTATCTCTCCATCATGTGCTTGTGTTTTTTGTATAGGTGCTGTGTACGACCTTTTGTATTCCTCTCTCCGTCACGTTCCTGTTTAAGCGTTCTAATCACGTATCTTCGACTACTCCTTGTCTAAAGTATCAATAAATTCTTTCTGTTTTCGTATATACGTTCCTCCTGGCACGAAGAAATTATACAGAGAAAGAAGAGGAAAGAGAAGGAGAGGAGAGGAAAGGAAGGGAAAATAAAGGAAAGGAAAGGAAAATAAAAAGACATGAATAGAAGATAAATGAAAAGGAAAGGAATGGAAAAAAGAAAAGACAAGTATAGAAAATAAATGAAAAGGAAAGGAACGGAAAAGAAAAGACAAGAAGAATAGAAAATAAATGAAAAGGAGAGGAAAGGAAGAAAAGAAATGAAACGAAATGAAAAGGAAAGGTAAGGAAAAGAGAAAAGAAAAGGAAAGAAAAGCAAAGAAAAGAATAAAAGAGAAAAGAAAAAACAATTACTCATGTGATTTTTAACTATGCCTCGATTTTTAGTTTCCCTTTAAAAGTACTACATATTTTTCCTCTCTGCACATCGCTCTTTATTCCTTCCCGAAGTCCTGACGCTCTCTTGACATTTCCTGAGTGTTTGTTTGCCAACCCGTCAAGTACCTTTTTTTCTGCCAAGCTAGCCATGCCATTTTCAACTATGCCTCTATTTTTTTTTAGTTTCCCTTAAAAGGATATATTTCTTCCTCTCTGTCCACCTCTCGTTACTCCTTTCTGAAGTCCTAGTGCTCGTTTTTCCTGATTTTTTTTTCGTATTTCCTGATCTTTTTTTAGTTTTCCTGAGTTTTTCTGAGTTTTCCTGATCTTTTTTAGTTTTCCTGAGTTTTCCTGAGTTTTCCTGATCTTTTTTTAGTTTTCCTGAGTTTTCCTGACCTTTTTTTAGATTTCCTGAGTTTTCCTGAGTTTTTTCTGAGTTTTCCCGAGTTTTTCCTGAGTTTTCCTGAATTTTCCTAAGTTTTCCTGAGTTTTCAAGTTTTTCCTGAGTTTCCTGAGTTTTCCAGTTTTTTTCCTGAGTTTTCCTGTTTTCCATTTTTTTCATGAGTTTTCCAGTTTTTTCCTGAGTTTTCCTGAGTTTTTCCTGTTTTTCTGAGTTTTTCGTTATTTCCTGAGTGTTTTTTTCCTGATTTTTTTTTTGTTTCCCTTAAAAGTACACATTTCTACCTCTCTGCACAGCCCTCGTTACTCCTGCCCGAAGTCTTGCTGCTCGTTTTTTCGTATATCTTGAGTGTTTTGTCTCCTAAGCCTCTTTTCGAAGCTTCCCTCGTCTGCTAAGGCTACTAAGGGCGCGCCTCAGATCCAATCCCAGCCTAATGATCGCCACGAGGGGGAGGGGGAGGGGGAGGGGGGGAGGGACGGCTATTTATAAGCTTCTTCCTTGCTACTTATCTCGGGCATACACTTAGCTTTCTTACACCGGCGACTCGGTACTTACTTACGCAGTGACGGATTCAGGCTCTTCTTCTTCCTCGTCCTTTTTTTTCATCTTCTGCTCCTCTTCCTTTTCCTCCTCCTCCTTTTCTTCCTTAGTTTATTTCCCTACGTTTTCCCTTCTTTCTCTTCTGTTCTTCTTGCCTCTTCTGTTTCTTTTTCGTCCCAGTTTCATTTTCTTTATGTTCATCCTCCTCCTCCTCCTTCTCCTTTCCTGTCTCAGTTTATTTTTCTACTCATTTCCTTACTTTGTTTTCTTCTCTTCCTCTTTCTTTTATTTTTTATCTTTCAGACTCTCATTCTTATCCCTTTTCATCTTCCTTCTGTTTCTCTTCCTTCTCCTCCTCGTCCTTTCCTGCCCCAGTTTATTTCTCTACTCCTTTTCTTCCTTCATTCTCTTCACCTCCTTTTTTTATCTTTCTTTATTTCCAGCTTCCTTTTCCTCGTCTCTTTTTTTTATTTTTCCTCTGATCCTCTTCCTTCTTCTCTTTTCCTTCCTCAATATATTTCTCAACTTCTCTTTTTCCTTCGTTCTCTTCTTCTCTTTCTCTTTTCTCTTTTTCAGTCTTTTTTCTTGCCCTTTTTCATCTTCCTTCTGTTCTACCTCTTCCTTTCTTTCCTCAATTTTTCTACACTTTTTTTTCTTTCGTATTGTTCTCGTTTTCTTTTCTTCTCATCCTTTTTTTTTTCATCTCCCTCCTCCTCCTCCTCCTCCTCCTCCTCCTCCTCCTCTTTATCAGCAAATCAAGGTCGCAATTATAAACAGTTACTTGGTCAGGGTTGTCTTGTCATTCATATGTCCATAGCAGAGAGAGAGAAAGAGAGAGAGAGAGAGAGAGAGAGAGAGAGAGAGAGAGAGAGAGAGAGAGAGAGAGAGAGAGAGAGAGAGAGAGAGAGAGAGAGAGAGAGAGAGAGAGAGAGGAGAGGAGAGGAGAGGAGAGGAGAGAGAGAGAGAGAGAGAGAGAGAGAGAGAGAGAGAGAGAGAGAGAGAGAGAGAGAGAGAGAGAGAGAGAGAGAGAGAGAGAGAGAGAGAGAGAGAGAGAGAGAGAGAGAGGAAGAGAGAGAGAAAAATAGGAAAGGAAAAAAAAAAGAAAGGAATGGAACAGATATGAGAGAGAGAGAGAGAGAGAGAGAGAGAGAGAGAGAGAGAGAGAGAGAGAGAGAGAGAGAGAGAGAGAGAGAGAGAGAGAGAGAGAGAGAGAGAGAGAGAGAGAGAGAGAGAGAGAGAGAGAGAGAGAGAGAGAGAGATGACCTCCACGTATAAAGTGGGCATAGAGGTTTCCCTGTCTGAGCCCTCTGAAACACCTTCTGGACACACTCACCCGCGAAACACTTGGGCGGGGACGAAAAAAAAATAGAGGAAAAACTAGACGACCCAGAACTGAATATCATTTGAATACACACACTCGTTTTCTTCCTTCTCCTTCCTTCCTTCCTTCGTTCCTTTCCTTCCTTTCCTTTTCATTATTTTCTTATTCCATCCCCCCTTCTTCCTTTCTTTCGTTTTATTTTTTCTTCATTTCTTATTTTTCCATTCCCCTTTTCCTTTCTTCCTTCCTACGTTCTTTTCCTTCATTTCCTTTTCCTTATTTTCTTATTCCATTCCCCCTTCTTCCTTTCTTTCGTTTTATTTTTTCTTCATTTCTTATTTTTCCATTCCCCTTTTCCTTTCTTCCTTCCGTTTTTCTTTTCTTTGTTTAATTTTCCTTCTTTTCTGATTCATTTTCCCTTTTTCCTTCCTTCTTTCCCTCGTTTTTTTCTTTCCTTCGTTTCATTTTCATTTTTTTTCTTATTCCATGCGCCTTGCTCTCTCTCTCTCTCTCTCTCTCTCTCTCTCTCTCTCTCTCTCTCTCTCTCTCTCTCTCTCTCTCTCTCTCTCTCTCTCTCTCTCTCTCTCTCTCTCTCTCTCTCTCTCTCTCTCTCTCTCTCTCTCTCTCTCTCTCTCTCTCTCTCTCTCTCTCTCTCTCTCTCTCTCTCTCTCTCTCTCTCTCTCTCTCTCTCTCTCTCTCTCTCTCTCTCTCTCTCTCTTCCTCTCCTTTCTGCACCTTCCTCCCTTCCCTTCCCTTCATGTTTCTTCACACACCAACAAGTTTTCTCACATTGCTAACGGCTTTCCTCGTCTCTTCCAGGAATTCATGTATATATTCCTATTCAAAATACGTCAATAGGTGTGTTTGCGTGTCTGCCTTTGTGTGTGTGTGTGTCTACCTGTGCCTGTGTAATATATACCTCGCGGAGCCTCATGATCACCACCTTCACCTTACACCGTGCGGCCCAAACACGCGTAAACGGTAAAAGCCTTGGAAAAACGCTGAAAAACTCGTCTACACATATGTGCTTCGAGCGAGGTTGTCTCCAGCTGGCGGTGTCGGTCGGTCACTTTGTTACGTATAGTGCCTGATTGGTGTTTTTCCTGTATACTGGACGTGTCGAGAGGGCTGGGGTAATTGCAGTGGTCGAGGTAGTTGTAGTAGATGTAGTGGTGGTGGTGTGGGTGGGTATGGTTAGTAGTGAGGGTGGTGTGAGTGTAGACGTAGTAGCAGTAGTAGTAGTAGCAGCAGCAGTAGTAGTAGTAGTAGTAGTAGTAGTAGTAGTAGCAGTAGTAGTAATAGTAGTAGTTATTGTTGTTGTTGTTGTTGTTGTAGTGAATGTAAGTATGTCCACCAGGTACATTATGTTAAGTTTACATAAGCTTGGGGCACGTGAGAGAGAGAGAGAGAGATGTGGTCGGTCGGTCCTTTAGATTATATAGCACTGTAAGAGAGTAATTACGTTGTTATGGGAAATATGATTATAATTTTACAGGAGAGATATATTTTTATCTTAATTACAGGAGAATAGGAGTACCTACATAACAGAGGGAGCGGAAACTTTGCTGGTTAAAACAAGATTACCTTCCAGAAATAAAAAAAAACTTTGTATGGGTCTCGTAATTCTGACACGTAAGAAGATAAGACCAATTAGTGAAGAGAATGAGGATGAACAAAAGGAAAATGAGATGCGGTATGAAAAAGAACGATGAATATAAGGAAGGAGAATGAAATAGTATTATAGTTAAGGACATAAGGATATAAGGGAAAAAGAAGGAAGAGAAACGGCATTAAAAAGAACGATGAATATAAGGAAGGAGAATGAAAGAAAAAATAATGATAATGAAGAAAATGTAGTTAAGGACATAGGAAGGATGACATGCAGCATTAAAAAAGAACGATAAATATAAAGAAAAATAAGAAAAATAATAATAAAGAAAATGAAGTTGAGGACATAAAGGACATAAAGAAGATGAGAAGCAATATTAAAAAGATAGATAAATTTAAAGAAGAAAAATAAAACATAAAAATAATAATAAAGAAAATATTGAGAGTTGGGAAAGAAAAGCATAGGTAAAGAAAGCGATAGAGAAAAAATAATAATCTATACTAAGACAATCACTACAGGTAACCAGGTAAATGTGATAGGTAAGAAGGTAAGAAGGGGAGGAAAAAAAGGGAGGAATCGGAGGAAAGAGAGAGAAGGTGGAGGAGGAAAACAGCCGAAGAGATATGAGTTGAAAGGTGAAACAGACAAATATGAAGAACAACAATACAAAAAGAACGAAAATAATGAAATCGCCTAATGTCCATAGTCTTTGCGTTCTTCTACTCCACCACACCACTATATTATATTATTATTATTATTATTATTATTATTATTATTATTATTATTATTATTATTATTATTATTATTATTATTATTATTATTATTATTATTATTATTATTATTATTATTATTATTATTATTATTATTATTATATTATAGTAACCTATTATAACCACCACCACCACGTCTACCACATCATAGCCACCACCACCACCACTACCACCACCATCATTATCAGTACTAACCCCACCTTCACCATCACCACCACCACCATCATTACTACCACCACCACCACCACCACCATCATTATCAGTACTAACCCCCCCTTCACCACTACCACTACAGCTACCACATCACAACCACCACCACCATCACCATCATCATCGTCATCACTACCACCCCCACCTTCACTACCACAACTAACACATCATAACCACCACCACCACCACCACTACCACCATTATCACTACTAACTCCACCCCCACCACCACCATCATCGCTACCACCCCCACCTTCACCACCATAGCCATTACATCACAACCACCACCGCCAACACTACAATTGTACATCATAACTACGTCATAACCATTACCACCACCACCACCACCACCACTAACGCCTCCGCCAACACTACAAGCCTACATCATAATTACGCCATGACTCCCACTATCATCACCACCACCACCGCTCACCACCACTCACTACCACTACACACACCTCACCTTTACGCAAAAAGACACGGCTCGTTGGGTCTGAAAAAGCAACGAGTTACGTAAATAGGGAACTGACGAGCCTCGCTTCTCATATAGCGAAGATCATTCCATAGCAACGCCACGAGAGACAGTAACAGCCACCACCTCCACCACCACCTACACCACCACCACCTACACCACCACCACCACCAAGACCTCCATCACCACCCCCATCACCAAGACCACCACCACCACTAACATTATCATCCCCACAACCACCACCAACAACAACAAGAACACAAACACCACCACCACCTACACCACCACCACCACCCAGACCTCCATCACCACCCCCATCACCAAGACCACCACCACCACTACCATTATCATCCCCACAACTACCACCACCACCACCACCACCACCAACAACAACAACAAGAACACAAACACCACCACCACCACCTACACCACCACCACCACCAAGACCTCCATCTCCACCCCCATCACCAAGACCACCACCACCACTACCATTATCATCCCCACAACCACCACCACCACCACCACCACCAACAACAACAACAACCATAAAACAACAACAAATATAAAAACGTTAATATCAACGCCAACAATAGTAGCAATATCTGTAGAAGAAGAAGCAGAAGAAGAAGAAGAAGAAGAAGAAATAGAAGAAAGAAAGAGTAGTAGGAGTTGTAGTAGTAGTAGTAGTAGTAGTAGTAGTAGTAGTAGGAGGAGGAGGAGGAGGAGGTGAAAAAGAAACAAGAAGAAGAAGAACAACAACAAGAACTAAAACAAGAAGAAGAGCAAGAACATATGCAAGAACAGGAAGAACAAAAAGAAGAAAAGAAGAAAAAATAAATAAAAAGAAAACAAAACAAAAAACGGCAAAAAACAACACAAGAACAACAACAACAAAACAACAATAACAACAACACCAACACCTTCTAAATTATGACACCAATTGCATGTGTGTGTGTGTGTGTGTGTGTGTGTGTGTGTGTGTGTGTGTGTGTGTGTGTGTACGTTTAAAGAAAGAATAAGGCGTGGGCGAGATTGGGAAGAATAGTCGTTTAGGGAACAGATGATAAGGAGAACAAAGGAGAGAAAATAAATAAATGAGAGTGGAGGTGTAACCGAGTGTGTAGGAGGGAGGGAGGCAAGATGAAGCGTGGGAGAATAGTGTATCTGACAGAGTGGAATAGGAAGAAAGGATGGAGAAAGGAAAGCAAGGAATGAATGAGCGTGAGTGTGAGAGTAAAAAGAAAATGTGTGTGTGTGTTTGTGTGTGTGTAGGAGTGAGGAAAGACGAGTGTGGGAGGGAGAGAATCCTTTGAAAATAATAAGTTACAGAAATAAACAACAGCGATCCTTTTCCTCATTTAATTACTGTTGTTTTTATTTTCAATGTTTTTATGTGGTTAGTTATAATCGTTCGAGTCATTATTTTTGTGCTAATTTTACGTATTGCGTGATTTTTTTATGTATTTATTTTCTATTTCCATTCTCTGTGTCGTATATTTTTCATCCAGTGACTTATTTTGTTTGTCAGTTTTATTTTCTCTCTTTATCTATCTGTCTGTCTATATATGTGTGTGTGTGTGTGTGTGTGTGTGTGTCCGTTACCTGGCATACAAAAGTTGCTATAATCTATCTCTCTATCTCTCTATCTCTGTCTCTTTGTGTGTGTGTGTGTGTGTGTGTGTGTGTTTCCGTTACCTGGCATACAAAAGTTTCTGTAATCCGTGTACAGTAAAATGCTGCGTTCCCAATTATGTCCAGTCCCGTTGTGCCGCCGACTGAACATTGCAGGCAGAATATATAAAACGTATTGATAATTGTGTCAAGGTCTGCCGGGCGGGCTGGGAACGAAACACCTGTGGATAATGTAACACGCAGCGCTTTATAAAAATGAAAGATGAAAAATAACGTTCGAAATGAAGGTCGGCGCATTTTGTTCGTTACAGCCTCAAATTTTACCACATATATATTTCTTTTACTTCCGCGTCTGTTCAATGAGTGAGTGTTTGACAGCATCCGTAGCAACTCTAGGACAACAAAAAGAAAGAATAGGCAAAAAAAAAAAAAAAAAAAATGCCCGCTAATCGCTGCTCCTAAAAAAAAAAAAAAATGTAAAGAGTGGTAAAAGAAAAGGTCAATTTCGGGTGGAGAGGTGTGTTGAGTGGTATTTAACACACATAAAGCACATTTTCATATACACTCAACACATATGACTTCTGGGAAAGTTACAAGACCGTAGCGAAACCTGTGTCTTGAAATGATATATTATTACTGATATAAACATAATAATCTGGTTCTTTCATCTATGATACATACATATAACTTCTTAAAAAACGTTCTCTCTCTCTCTCTCTCTCTCTCTCTCTCTCTCTCTCTCTCTCTCTCTCTCTCTCTCTCTCTCTCTCTCTCTCTCTCTCTATCTATCTATATCTATCTATCTATCTATCTATCTATCTATCTATCTATATATTTCTCTCTCTCTCTCTCTCTCTCTCTCTCTCTCTCTCTCTCTCTCTCTCTCTCTCTCTCTCTCTCTCTCTCTCTCTCTCTCTCTCTCTCTCTCTCTCTCTCTCTCTCTCTCTCTCTCTCGTCAAAAAATAGCATACAAACAGAGAGTGGCCCAGAGCGTAACAAGCCTGGGATCCACAACTCTCCTGTAAGTGGCAAAGTCCTCCAATCAAGTCAACGGCCACCTCTTTATCCGGCTCCGACTTGCCAATCATCGCCTCCTTACCCAAGCCTCCCACCAGCCCTTGCCCGCCAACAGTCTCCTTCCTACGTCGCTGTCCAGGTCCATACTCTCAGACGCTTTTTTCTCTCACACCAATTCTTTCCAAAGGCCACGAATTGGATTAGTCGAGTTCTCATGAGTGTTTCTTACGTTCATGTTACAGGAGTCTTTCCAAACGATTACTAGGCTTATAGAACCACCCATGGAAACACCCACATCCTCTACGAAAGCCCTATCAACTGTGGGTGTATGAGCCCCAAAATGGATGAGAAAACGGATTCAGACTCCAAAATTTTGCGTCGGGTAACAATAGTTGGGGATACGCTTCGGCAAGAAAGTAATGACGTAGTTTCCCTTTAAATAAATACGAAGTTAATGCAGTGAGGAATAGGATACGAAAGAAATGAACTGGAACGTGGACAGACGGAGAGGAGAGACCATTAGGGTAAGAAGAACGCGAGGAAGAACGCGGGGAAGTAAAAGATTAGGAGCTATTCAAAGGAACGGAGGAACGTGAGTCGTGAGTCAGCAAAAAGAAAGTTAAGATGAAAAGCCAAATGGGAGAGGAATGTAGGTATGAATGAAGGGGAACGTCGGTAGAATGGAGGAGGAGGAGGAGGAGGAGGAGGAGGAGGAGGAGGATATGAAGCAGTAAAAGAAGGAAGAGGAGGAGGAGAAGGAGAGGAAGGAAGAGGAGGACGAGAAGGAAATGAAGCTGTAAAAGAAGGAAGAGGAAAAGAAGAAGAAGGAAGAGGAGGAGGAGGATTAGGAGGAGGAGGAGGAGGAGGAGGAGGAGGAAATAAAGCAGTAAAAGATGGAAGAGGAGGAGAAGGAGAAGAAGGAACATAATCAGTAAAAGAAGAATGAGGATGAGGAAGAAGAAGAGGAGGAGGTGAAGAAAAAGAAAAAAAAAGAAGGAAAAGTGACGAGGAGGCGGTGGTAGTGGAGGAGCTTGTGGTTGAAGAGGAAACTTAAGTGGCACGTTTAATAGAAAGGCTTTTAACTAATACGCCTCAAGTTGACATTAAAAACAACAACAACAACAACAACAACAACAACTCATAAACACGTTTGAAACTGAAATAGCTTCTGCGAGAGAGAATGATTCGCATGCTTATATATACTTGATAAGCAGAGAAAATATTTTATTAACTCGGCGTTCGTGGGAGGAGGAACAGGAGGAACGGAGGAGGAGCACAAACAGGAGGTAATTTGCATACTTTTCTGAAGAGGGAAGTTACCATAATAGTATTTTGAAAAGTGAGTTAAGGTTTGGGTTGGATAACATCTTGTCATTCTTTGTTTTTGATTTTCTTGTTTTGCTTTCTTTCTTCTTGTTTTTCTTCTTTCTTCTTCTTTTTCTTTTTTTTCTTCTTTTTCTTTTTCATTTTCATTTTCGCCATTTCTTCTTCTTCTTTTGTACTCTCTTTCTTTTTCCTTTTCTTTTTCTTCTTCTTCTATTATTATTATTATTATTATTATTATTATTATTATTATTATTATTATTATTATTATTATTATTATTATTATTATTATTATTATTATTATTATTATTATTATTATTATTATTATTATTATTATTATTATTATTATTATTATTATTATTATTATTATTATTATTATTATTATTATTATTATCATTATTATTATTATTATTACATATATTATCATTTTTATAATATTTCTTTTTCATTATTATCATTATTATTTTACCCCAGATCCGTAAGTCTTCCTTTGTGTAGATGATGTGTCTGTGTAATGTTACGTTTAACCTTTCGAACGGTTTATATTCGACCCTGATTCTCCGTCCTGCTGCTCTGTTGATGAATGCTGTCAACAGCTATTGTCATCACGAGAAATGTTGAGAAGAGAACCACTTTCACTTTTCCTTTTCGTATTGTTAAAACTTCCTTTTTATAAATTGTTTCCAGCAAAAATCAGCTGGAGGCGACTTTGTGTGGATTATTTTTGTTTTGTTTCATAGTTTCCTTTTTTTTAACCACCTTTTTTCTCCCTTTTTCCCGCCTGTCATGGATTAATATTTCCCTTGGTTGCAGCGGTTTAGAAAAATTCGGGTACGTGCAATTTCGTTCTTGCCAGTTACGACGCGTTGTCATTTTTATTGGCGGTGAGTGAGTGAGTGACCAGAGGATGAACACTGACGAACGGTTTATAACGAAGGCTCATTTTCTGACTCACCGGGCGGAAAACTGAAGCATTACGCATGACGACGCGTACTGCCACCTTCTAAGAAATAAACGAGTGGTCACGTGGAGGTCTTCGTCGTCGCAACGTACTGGCGGGCGTGGCGGGGCGTGGAGTTACACGTGTATTGTATAAACTATTAAGAGTCACTAAGGGCGTCGAGGCGGGGAATTCGTGGAAGGCCGCTGGACAGAATACGGGTGTGTAGCGATGACCTGAACACCGCTGTCCCTTCAACGTGATGCTGCCCCTCCCCCCACTCCCACCCAGCACACACACGCCGTAACTCACACCATCACCACCAAGAACAGGAATGATAACACCACCACCACCAAGAACAGGAATAATAACACCACCACCACCAAGAACAGGAATAATAACACCATCATCACCAAGAACAGGAATAATAACACCATCATCACCAAGAACAGGAATGATAACACCATCATCACCAAGAACAGGAATGATAACACCACCACCACCAAGAACAGGAATAATAACACCACCATCACCAAGAACAGGAATAATAACATGTCAACCAAACTGACTGTCTAAAATAAAGAATAGGTAAGCTAAACCCGCTGTCTTTTCAGTAACTTATATATTTATGACTGTTCCAACACTGCGAAGAATTCTAAACAATATCAGAGAGAGAGAGAGAGAGAGAGAGAGAGAGAGAGAGAGAGAGAGAGAGAGAGAGAGAGAGAGAGAGAGAGAGAGAGAGAGAGAGAGAGAGATTGGAAGCGGCAACGAATATCCAGTATTATTGTCACTATCCCTCACGTTGAAGTAGCAAACTTTTCCTCTTCTACAACAGTTTCCTCGTATCGTAAAATACTGTTAAGTTTTTTCAATTTTTTTTTTTTTTGGCGTTTACGAAAAATTTCCGCTTCACCTCGATTTTGATTTCTTCCACATGACTTGGTGGTAAAAACTGAGTCGTGTGCGGCAATACTTTTTATGGTAACCGTTTTGTGATCGTGTAGGTCACATGTTGACACACATTGATTCTATTAGTGGCTGACGCCCGGGCTCAGGCTTTGCTATACATTTCCTGTCATTTCTGCTCCCCCGCCCCAGACAGACAAGTTAATGCTGTCTGGCCTTTGATGGATATTTCAATGTGTTTTGCATACAAATGACGCAGGAAGTCATTATTAAAAGAAAAACGTATGATAATATTCAATTGTCGGCGTAACTTTTTCACTGATATACATGCAAATAATTAGACCATAACTTTCCGTGGCAGTTCGACCCTACATCCGCGTCACAGCAGCGCCACATCAATAAGTAGCTGGAAATCTATTCTGTTATCAGGAATTGCTTTGTATGGGATCCTTCAGGAGTCCTACTAACTTAATGAGACTCGTTAGTATCAGCAAAATTAGCAGTCTAACGTGGCGTGCGGCGCGGACAGAGCTGAACAACACCTTGGAAGGAGCAGCGGTGATGTTTTTAATCGATATAAATGATTAACCAGAGACCGAATCCCCTTTTGCATTTTTTTTTAACATTAGCGTATGATTCATAAGACTAACTTCTAAGTCAATTGATAAGTCCAGCAGATGGAGTTGTAAGACTATGACCAGGGAGACAACATTTGCCTCTGTCGTAATGAATGTAGGAGGTGCATGCTTGGACCGTTGGAGTGTTAGTTGCAGTGTTAGGAATAGTTCAACCTCTCTTTGCATTGTGTGGGATCATTGTGTTGCTGATTTTTTTTTCACAATCTTGCTATTAGTCCAAGAGCCAGCAAGGATTTATTTACCCCAAAGAGTGCAAATGGTTTGCAATTATTTTTTGTTTCTACATGGTATTAGAGTCTCAGAAAGGTGACAATTTTTTCATAAGTATTATGGTTTCTTTGTACATAGAGGCTAAACTAGACAATGAGTAAACGAGATTACCATTTTTTCTTGTTTAATGTAATTTCCAACAAAACTATCAAAGTTGGGTAAAAATGCATATCAATAAAAGATATTGGGAATTTCATTAGCAACCTTATGGAAAAAATCCTATCCTTCTATCACAAACCATTGAGAAGTTATGCTTTATAGAATGTGGCAAGCTCCCGCCATATTGATGACGTCATCACACCACCCACCACTGGAATTTTGTAAGACTCACCTTTCTGAGACTCTAATACCATGTAGAAACAAAAATAATTGCAAACCATTTGCATTGGACTATATGTTCTTGAGTACCTGCTATTCTGAAAAAAAAGCTGAAGGTGGTGGTGGTTGTGGTATTATAATGCAGCGTGTGTTTAAGTGTTTCTTCTATCCTAGTCAGTGGTTGCCGCCGTGGTGGTGGTGGAGGTGGAGGACTAACTGTAACATTTACTTGACAAGATATCAAGGTCCATGGGGACGGGCAGCGGTGCGCCCCATGCCCCTCAAGGCAGCTGCGGGTATTTACTCTCGTCGTGGGTTGGAAGGGGGCAGAGGGGAATGGTGGCATGGGCAGGGAGCAACGGCAGGGAGAAGACTGAAACGGTAAAGGGAAAGCAGGGGTGGCAGAGGACAGACAGGCAATGAACGGCGCGTTGGATGAGACAGACACGGCAGGGGACAGAAAAGGGCGGCACTTGGAGGGAAAGGAACAGCAAAGGGAAGGGAAAAGAGGGACCAGTTTCCGCCATTGGGTGACGCACTCGGGACTGTAGTGAAACCAAATTGTCGAGTCCGTTTTGGCGTTGGCTCCCGCGGGTCTATTTCTCCCCTCTGCTCTGCCACACAGTCCCAACACCTATTTTTTCCTCTCATATGTTACCTATAGCTTGCATATGAGAGGAAGAGATAGGTGTTGGGACTGTGTGGCAGAACAGAGGGGAGGAAAGGACCCGCGGGAGCCTACACCAGACCGGCCTTGACATATTTGGAAGACTATAGAGAACGCTGCCTTTCCATATTGCCGCACACTTCCGTCTTGCATCTTCGTTATCTCTGGTTATCTCCTGCTTAGTGAGTGCTCGCTGTGAGGCTGAGGCAAAAGAAAAAAAAAAAAAACCCCGGTGCACTGCGCGAGTACTTTTCATATTTTTCAGTTGCTCTTTTCCACGATAATGAAAGCTCTCTAATTTATTTTATTGAGTGTTGCTTCCTGTAAAGTGGTGCATATCATTAATGTATCATAATTAATGGCGACCGTTCCCCAGAGACCCAGCGAGTTCGGGCTTCCGTGTAGCAACTGAGTCAGAGTGGCGGCGGAGTGGACGGGGTCGGTAAGGGGCGATGTCATTAGCATTGGTCATTAGTACGCCAGACCTTGCAACAAACTACGCGTGACCGAACCATAAGGAGTGGAATGAACAATTTTATTTAACTCTTTTTTTCAACTCTCACTCTGGACACCTCTCCTCCCGAAACTGACCTCTCTTTCGGCCACCTCTTTGGATTCTTTTTAGGAGCAGCGAGTAGCGGGCTTTTTTTTTTTTATTTATTATTGTTTCCTTTTTTGTGTGTCCTTGAGCTGTCTCCTTTGTTGTAAAAAAAAATATGATATGCGCCAACGGTCATTATTTGAAAGCACTGACACGAAAAAACAACAACAACAACTGAAGGACGATACCAAGATACTCAGCTCACATAAAGTTAAATGAAATACGATAAAAGTTTCAAAATGAGGCTGTATACGTTATGGTCAAGAATGGCGGATAAGTCATAAAGGATCCACGAATTGACTTTTCTGGCCCAAACGTTCTCTTATAGACTAATTATTTCCGCGTATATCCTTAACCTTTAGTGCTAGAGTGACACACACACACACACACACACACACACACACACACACACACACACACGCTCACTTTACTGATAATGTCTCCCCATGGTCCGTTTTCTTCAAATGCTTATCCTCCTGAAGCCTGAGTAAAGAAAACGAGAAGCGATCTATTTAATGGGAGACAAAACTGTATTGATCGTATGTGATGGATTGGTGCCCCAGGTTGTGAAAAGAGTATGCATATCTTTTTGGCGTTCAGTTACGAAATAAAAGTGTGTTATATGAGTCGAACATATATATAACTAATTAACTGATGTGTTTATGGCTCACTATGTCGCTTTTGCCCCAAATAAAGAACGTGTAAAAGGTTTGTCGCTTGCATTAGTGCACTTAGCTGGGTAGACGGAAGACTTGCCGGCTTTTCTTTGTATCTTCATAACTGTTTCTGGTGAGGTGCAGAAAATGGCTGAGTTTGATCAGAGAAAACTTGGTAGCTTTTCTGTTGTGATAGACTATTCAGGGTCGCCGTAAGGTCGCGGAGCTGAGTGGAGGTCGTTACATTCATGCACTCCATCCATATGACCTTCTATCAAAGACTTCTTGCCGGTGTTTGAAAAGAAAAAGGTTTTCGTTTGCTTCTTCACGGTTCAAGCCAAGATATTCATTCCATTCAGCTCGGCGGGAAGCTGAGCGAGCGTCAACACAGCAGTCATTCATCAGGCCTTGGTGCATTGGTGTATATTATGACGCCACTCCGTGCACAAGGACGAGCCATTCATTAGGTGCTCATCCCTGTTTGTGTTGCCGTGGATCGTAAGTTTATCATTTGTGGACAATGCAGGCGCGATAACTCGCGTGCTTGGCCTCGGTGAGTTCAAGGTCCACATATATACATCCAAGGTGCATAACAGACCTCGCATACAGCAGCCCGCCAGCACGGCCCCGCTGCGTTGTGAGGAAAGGATGCACGACATCGCACGCCCAACACCGCATCGAAGAGTCTCCGCTTCTGTCCCATAATGATCACATTTACAGTGGGGTGACAACGGCTGCTGATGAATAAGTTATCGACGGATATAAATATGTTTTGGGGACATTGCGTTAAGCCTTAGTAACGGCCCCCTCTGAGCTACCCGCCGCTGCAAGCTCCAGGCCGTCCCCACTCCGGTAGGCGGGACACAACCCCCGCCTGACACCCGGCACACTCTTTTGCTGCTGTGTGGACAGGGACACTGGGTGAAAGGAGACTACCCATCCGTCTTCACAACGCCTGAAAATCGAACCCAGGATCTCTCGGTTTTGAGCCGAGCGTGCTAACCACTACACTACCAAGTACTTCAGTAACTTACTAGAAAAAGACAACTGCAAAATTGACAACGATGTCACCGCTGCCAACTTCAATAACACACACACACACACACACACACACACACACACACACACACACACACACACACACACACACACACACACACACACACACACACACACACACACACACACACACACACACACACACACACACACACACACACACACACACACACACACACACTTTACCAAAACGATTTAATTGTACATTACTGAGAGGAGGATCCATGTCACAGCCATGGAAGACAGACATCACGACTAAAGGTAACTTGGGCTCGCTGCCGTCTGGCTCCCGCCTCCAACCTTGTGCTGATTGACTTCATTACAGGCGTGGCCTTGCCTTAACGTTATTGCATTTCGAGGTAGAAGCCCGCCAGACCTTGAGATAGGATCCTTGTGTGTGTGTGTGTGTGTGTGTGTGTGTGAGAGAGAGAGAGAGAGAGAGAGAGAGAGAGAGAGAGAGAGAGTGCGACAAACAGACAAAAGGGGGTTGAAACAATATATCTTTTTGATGACTGATCCTTTGTATAGCTTGTTATCGTCTCCACCACCACCACCACCACTACCACCACCACTACCACTACCACCATCACCACCACCACCACCACCATCTCGACCTGTATTATTTTGCAAGTAGGTCACGCGACAGGGCAGTGGTGACAGTAGTACTTGTGGTGGTGGTGGTGGTGGTGATAGTGGAGATGGGATTAGTAGTGGTGGTGGTTGTTGTACTGCGAGGTGGTGACGTAATACGATATTTTACACTTCATTTCCTTACCTTTACGTTATGCTTTTGTTTTTGAGAGTGGGAAGTATTGAAAGGAGGATCATACGAAGGGGGACGAGTAAGAGGAGGAGGAAAAGAAAGGCGGAAGAAAGTAAGAAGGAAAGGAAAGGAGGAGGAAAGGAATGAGGAAATGAAAATGAGGAAAATATAGAGAAGACGAGGACTTAAAAGGAGGTGGAGATGCCGAAAGTGGGAATAACAGGAATCAAAGGAGGAAAAAAAGTATAGGAAAAAATGGGTTTGAATGGAATATCGATAAAAGTACGTAGGACGAATAAAAAAAAATGGGATAAAAAAAGAGAAAAAAGTAGATCCAAAAAATAAATAAGAAAAAAAAGCAGGAAGTAAGGATGAAAAGGAGGATGAGGAGGAGGCAGAAAAAGAGGAGTTAAAAGCGATAGGGAAGGAGAGCAGAGATAGAGGAGGAGGAGGAGGAGGAGAGCAGGAACAGGAAACGTGGAAAAAAGTTAACGATTCTCTGATGTAATTTTGTGCTTAATTGTGTTTTCTGTACTTATTAGATGACCTCTCTGACTTAACCTTATTTTTTCCTCTTTGACTTCCCGCCACTCTTACGTCTGTCTGTCTGTTCGTCTGTCCGTCTGTCTGTCTGTCTCTCTGTATATCTCATTAATGTATTTTCTCGCTCATATTCTCTGTATTCTCCTGTATTTTCCTCCTCCCTCCAGTTCTTCTTAGTACATTATATCAGCTTTTACTTTCGTTGAGGGAGTAGCGAAAAAAAAAGTGACGCTCGTTTCCTGCTCCTGACAAATAAAAAGCGATCGTATTTTTTTTTTAGTAAGACCTGCTTAGTTTTTGTATCCCTGGGAGGTGAGTGAACTGTGGCTGCCTCGGCACGCGCCCTTTTTTGTGTCTATCCTAGTTAACTTCTTATACTCTTTATTTGCATGCATGGAACAGCGAGAGAGAGAGAGAGAGAGATATTATAGTTATTATGAAATGTCTTGAACCACACTTTCATTCCTCCATTCATTTTTTCGTTACTGAATCCCGCGCGTCACCACCGTCGCTCATCCTTCCCGGGTCACCTCAGCTGTTTCCGGCCGTCACGTGTGGCTCCCCTTCCCTTGTTTCCTGCTCTGTATTGTAGCCCATCGACATCATGTCCGCGCGGCTGACAACTTCCTCAACCAAAATATCCAATTGAATTTCAAATTGGAAGATCCAAATGGTTTTTAGCATAAGCCGATTTCTACTTCGCTCCACCACTCTCTCCACCACCCCTTGGTACTCAAGCTGCGCCTGATTATATATATATATATATATATATATATATATATATATATATATATATATATATATATATATATATATATATATATATATATATATATATATATATGTATGTATGTATGAAGTCTTGAAATATGTATCTATAATCTTCATATATGAGAAAGGAGAACTAACAAACCTCCAAAATTATCATCTTATCATTGTATTGTCAATTATATACAAATTATTTACAAAAATGTTCATACACAGAATTTCAGACATTATAAGTGTTTGAGTACAATCTGTCCACAACTGCTAAGAGAGTTGGAAGGTAATTTCTGATGTATAATATATTGCCTTTTTATGTATTATTAAGATTATGTCGATAGTTTCTTGCAGCAATCTCTGCGGCGCGTATATAAGACCTCCAACATGATATCACGGCAGCAAGGAAACTGAAGGTCGTTACAGCCCTCGAGCTCTCGTCCTGCCGCAGCCAATCAACTAAACTGTTATAGAACTCGTCTAGAGTGGACGGATGTAAAATGCAGATTAATATATCATAGAATCTAATCCACATAATATGCTGCGACTTTTATTCGGGAAGACCTTTGTTTTAGATAAATAGTTTGGTCATCGAGGAGCTATTTCTGGGTCGCTGCATCAGCTTATGATGCTCGGGTTGTCGTGACGCTTCCCACGATGGTGGTGCATGGCTGCAGGAAGGCGTCGTGACGGTTATGTTTCGATATTAAATGACGATATATGGGGATGCAGGCAGGTTTTTAAGGTATGGCCGAATATGGAGTATCTACAATAGCCATTATAGGTTACTTTTTTAATTGCTCTCCTTCGTTGCCGTTTTGGGAAGAGGCTTTTACCGCGGTGACGAGTTGTTGCTGTAGCAGAACACATGCATGGGAGGGTGTACTATATGGAAAAGAAAAATGTGTGCTCTCTTATGTCTGTTCTCTTTAGTTCTGGAGGCCGATATGCTGGAAGGCAGAGGAGGCAGGTGGTGATCTTGGTGGCTGTGTTGTCCTAGGTTTTAGCCGAACGTGACATGAATGATAACTCGGGTAAAGGTAAAGCGTATGCGGGATATATATAATTATTTTTGAAGGTGCGTAACATTTGACTTCACCAACATTGAGCCGCCAGCCGTATGAAGGAATTATTATTATATTGAAAATCACGGCAGATCACAAGTATTTTCAGTGATTAAGATAAACTGAGTCAATCCTTTAAGGCTTTGATTACATACAAAAACACTTCTGAAATATGAATAAAAGATGGAAGCTGGTTGCATGTTATTATTTCCTCTCTCGCCATCACATCCTCGTCATTACCGTAATTTCATCGTATTCTTCCTTCGTGTGTGTGTGTGTGTGTGTGTGTGTGTGTGTGTGTGTGTGTGTGTTACGCATTGGCCCTGAGTCTGGCGTATCAGTTATGCAAATCACATCACGAAGGGACCTTGGCCGGATAATGGCGATATGAAGAACAAACCGAGTCACCTCTCTCTCTCTCTCTCTCTCTCTCTCTCTCTCTCTCTCTCTCTCTCTCTCTCTCTCTCTCTCTCTCTCTCTCTCTCTCTCTCTCTCTCTCTCTCTCTCTCTCTCTCTCTCTCTCTCTCTCTCTCTCTCTCTCTCTCTCTCTCTCTCTCTCTCTCTCTCTCTCTCTCTCTCTCTCTCTCTCTCTCTCTCTCTCTCTCTCTCTCTCTCTCTCTCTCTCTCTCTCTCTCTCTCTCTCTCTCTCTCTCTCTCTCTCTCTCTCTCTCTCTCTCTCTCTCTCTCTCTCTCTCTCTCTCTCTCTCTCTCTCTCTCTCTCTCTTCTTCTATATTATGTTGCTTTTCTTCTTGTATATATTCCCTTGCTTCCTTCAATAATATATAATTTATTACATTGAAAGTCTTTTTTTTATATCTATTTAGTTCGTATTTCCTCTTTCTTTATTTTTCTAGTGTATTTTATCAGTGTTAAAGTTTTTTTGTGTAATTTTCATATACAAAATCCGCCATGTTTTTTTTTCGTTCCTTGTAATGTTTTCTTTTTCTCGTTTTATTGCTCATGAATATTTGATCGCCTGTTTGTCTTTCCTTCATCCCGCGTGCAGCCCCTCCGCGTGTTTTATTAGATCTGATTCTGTTTTTATGTCGCTGTTTTTCCTCCCAGCCGCTGCCGTGCCTTTGTTTCCCTATGTGCCTCGTTGTTTTCTTTATCTTCGTCGATTTTACGCTCTGAAGTCTTGTTATTTTTTTGTTTGTGTTTATCTTCTTGTTCATCAGCCTTTACCCACATTTTTTTCGTTCGTTGCTAAATTTATTCACTTTACTCACGGTATTTTTTTTATATATTTATCTGTCCTTCAAATTAATCTACGTATCTGTTTATCTATTTATCTATCTCTATCTTTCTTTTCTATCTTTCTTTCCTTCCATCCATCAATCTATCTTTCAATCTACCTGTCTGCCTATCCATCTATCTATTTATCTTTCTATCTATTTATCTACCTCTATCTATCTACCTCTATCTATCTATTTTTCTTTCTATCTTTCTGTCCTTCCATCCATCAATCTATCTATCCACCTCTGTCTATCCATCTGTCTCAATATCTATTCATCCCTCACAACCAGACACACTTCCCTTCGGCCTTTCCTCTGAATCACCCACAAATCCCTTCAGGTGTTTGGGATTGGGGCGGAACACGTCGAGGGATTTCTGGGGTTCCGGTGAGCGACCTTCGTGACCCTCTTGACCCGGGTGAAGGTCAGGGAGGGACAGGCTGCAAAACATGTACTGCGTAGGAGGAGGAGGAGGAGGAGGAGGAGGAGGAGGGGGTGGAGTGCTTGTGTTTGCGCGTGTGTGTGTGTGTGTGTGTGTGTGTGTGTGTGTGTGTGTGTGTGTGTGTGTGTCTCTCTCTCTCTCTCTCTCTCTCTCTCTCTCTCTCTCTCTCTCTCTCTCTCTCTCTCTCTCTCTCTCTCTCTCTCTCTCTCTCTCTCTCTCTCTCTCTCTCTCTCTCTCTCTTTTCCTTGTCTCTCCTCCTCCTCCTCCTCCTCCTCCTCCTCCTCCTCCTCCTCCTCTTCTTCTTCCTCCCGCACGTAATCCGCCCAGCCTGTCCTTCACCCCGACACATATCTTTCTTGGTCTGAACAATTCTTGCTCTGATTATTATTTTATGTATGTAAAGTCTCGGTTCGTTGACGTAATAATAAAATATAAACAAGGTCGTATTCGTCATAATTACGCAATGGTGGTGTTTTGTAACTGTTGTGTGATTATTTATTAAACTGCACTTTTCTGGCGTTTTTGTACCCAAGAGTTTTGCTACATGTGCCTCGGGATGCTCATTTGAACACTCACTTCACTGGCATTAGTAAAGTGCAATAATGACGCTGCTTCCACTCATATATTTGATACTTGGTTGCCATAAAGAAGGCTTTGTTTGTCAAGGCTGGGTACGGTGTGGCAGGGAAAGGAGGTTGCAGGCTTACGATGATCTTTATACCTTCAAGCTGAAACTATTGATGATAAAATATAAATGGAGTTATTTTTTACGCAAAAATAAGGAACAATTCAATAGTCTGAAGTTGCTGAGGTTTGCAGGCCTAAATGTTTTTGCTTCTTTTTTTAATACACAGGATACTAGTGTATAATAAAAAGAAGAAAAGCGAAAAATAGGCGATGGCAGAGTGGTAGCGTGCGGCGCGTTGTTCTGGAGGACTCGGGTTCACGTTCCGGCCGCCACTACAAGCTGACGGTTTTCAACGCTTGCTGAGTGGCCTAAGGCTACCTACGTGCTGTTCTGATGACCACCTATTGACCTGGACTCTAGCGAAACTCTAAAGAGGATCAAGTGGAGCAACTGGGGGCAGCATGAGCTAGACAAGATGCCGCCACTATAAAAACACTTGCCCGCGCCAGTAATGGGCTGGGGCCAGTCAGCAGGCCCAATCAAGAAAGCCTACCGGGCTATAGGCAACGTAAATTAAGTAAATAAATAAATACCCGCAATATAAAAAAAATAGTTGGCGCATTATTTTAAAAGTGACTCGAATAGACGTTGATTAAAAAGGAATAAAAAGACGCTTTTAAACTGGTTTTGTTTTAAGGAAGTTGATTGACTGCCCATTCGCCTCTGACGCACCGCCGCGCGCCAGCCATCAACACTGTTAAGCCGCGTGGGCGCGTGTGTGTCTCTGCCGCGTGGAAGGGGATTGAGCTCGTTCATAGGTTTATTTAATTTTCTTACTGTTTATAGGATGTGTAACTATTATCATCTTTTTCAATTACACTCATATCGTTTACTACTACTTCTACTACTACTACTACTACTACTACTTCTACTGCTACTACTGCTACTACTGCTACTACTACTACTACTGCTACTAATACTACTACTACTACTACTACTGCTACTACTGCTACTACTACTACTACTACTACTACTACTACTACTACTACTACTACTACCACAATCAATAATAATAATAATAATAATAATAATAATAATAATAATAATAATAATAATAATAATAATAACAATAACAACAACGATAAAGATAATCCCTGCAAGCGGGGATCGTCCGCGGCGGCTATAAATATAAGTTATCCCCTTCAGTTTCAAAGTTTAGTCATCAGTCAGCTTATTGTGCGACGATAATTGCTGGCAGGGAGGCGGCGACGGCGGCGGTGGAGGCGGCGGGTGGAGGGCGGTTGTGGGTGGCGGCTGGGGAGGGAAACGTGCATGGCTGAGAGGAAGAGAGAGAGAGAGAGAGGAAGGAGGAAGATACAATGATGGAAGGTGATTGGAAATGATGGAAGGTGATTGGAAGGGGAGAGGGAGTCAGCTCGGAAAAGGAGAAGGGAAGAAGGTGCGGAGGAGGAAGAGAGAAATTACTTGGAAGGGTTGTGGAAAGGAGAGTAAAGGAGGAGAGGGAGGAAAGAGAAAGTGTGAAGAATCAAAGGAGGAAGGGAGAAGGATGAAGAAGAGAAAGAAGAAAGAAGAAAGAATTGAAGAAAATGAAAGTCGTGTTGTTCATGGTGGTGTGGTTGAGGGTCATGGTGGTGGCGGTGGTGGTGTGGTTGAGGGTCATGTTGGGGGCGGTGGTGGTGTGGTTGAGGGTCATGGTGGTGGCGGTGGTGGTGTGGTTGAGGGTCATGTTGGTCACGGTGGTGATGTGGTTGAGGGTCATGGTGGTCACGGTGCTGGTCTGGTTGAGGGTCATGGTGGTCACGGTGGTAGTGTGGTTGAGGGTCATGTTGGGGGCGGTGGTGGTGTGGTTGAAGGTCATGTTGAGGGCAATGGTGGTGTGGCTGAGAGTCGTTTCGGTTGCGGCGGTGTGGTTGAGTCATGTCATTGGCGATGGTGGTGTGGTTGAGGTCATGGTGGTGGCAGTGGTCGTGTGGTTGAGGGTCCTTGCACTACCATACATTCTTTCACGTAAAAAAAAAAATAACGATACCAAATTGCGAACCTGTGAAGGGGTGATTATACCGCAGCTCCCCTCCCGTGGCGGGCTTTAATATCGCAGATGGGATGTGGAGGGGAAAGTAAATGAAAAACGCTGCTAATAAACGAGTACTGGATAGATAAATTAAAGTGTTTCAGTGCGTAGGCGTTTAAGAGTAATTGGCCTCAGTTTTTATGGGCCTGTTTTACTGAATGGTTTTGGGTCAGCATTAGATTTGCATTCACCCACCCACGCCCACACACACACGCGTGCACACATATACAACCCCGTCCCCACACACACGCACTCCCCCCTCACCCCTCCCACCCCCACCCCCCCACACACACAGCGCAGCCAAGCACCAGCGCATAGGTCATGTGGGTCTCAGACATCGGTTGTTATCTCACTTTTTCTGGAGAGTCTTCAGTCACATCTTCCGCCCCTGGGCCGTTGACCGACACCTGCGTCAGTATCACACAATGGGGCGAAGGTAATGCGACGCTCAATGACTCTCATAAGCTGCCCACCAGGGAGTCACATACACGCTGGACTGAAAAGTGGGAAATGTAGGGTACAGAAGTTCAGGATCCTTTGATGGCATTCAGTGGCGAGCGTTACTGCGAGAATGAGGGATTACACACAAGCGGACTCGGCTCACCTCCATTTTGAATCATTCATTCAAATCCGCCTGTTACCCTGGACGCCGGTCATCATCATCATCATCATTCATCCATAATCGTCATTCATCCTCTTCAGCCATTAATAGTCCACTGCAGGGAGAACCATTTTTAGCGTTCTCCTCCTCTCTCTGATGTTTGTGTGATTGTTTGAAGCCCTGTCATTTATAAGTCCTGCAGCTTTACTTAATGGCAGGACGTTGCCGCCGCAGTGTTCTTCAGACAAACAGTGTAGGACTATAAAAATAAATGACCGCTGGAAAGTGTCTCCGTGCAGTGGTCGAGGTTCCTTCCCTCTGTGATAGCCTGACTGATGAGTGACCTCGGCTGACCCTCATGGCAGCATGGAGGGAGCCGTTGACTGCTTGATCCCCTGCCTGGCCACGGCTAAAAGTGACTGATGACTCGTATTCACTAGGGGCGACTCGCATAAAAATGAGTGATGAAAAAAAAAAATATTGATTGGAAGTTAGTACAAAGGATATAATTTTTCCCCTTCATTAGAGCGTTCTTCAAGTTAATTAAGTTTGACATATGTTTGTACAATGAAATGCGTTGTCTTGTATCCTTTACAGTGTGACACAAAAAAATTACACAGAGCAAGAAACAACAATGCAAAAGCCACACACACACAAAAAAAAAAAAACCCTACCAATAACACTTTCCCCCCAAAAATAATAACAGTAACACCAGACTTAGAAGCCATACTGGTAACTGGGACGAAACTGGATAATAACGAGTTTTTTCTCTCCATTACACCTCAAGAGTGCCGTTCCCCTTCTGGACGCTGCCGCCGCTTCCTCCTCCGCCCTCATTGGTAAGCACGCCGGGTCTCTCTCCTCTCCCCTCTTTGCTAGCTCCCATTTCTGTCTTCCCCTCTTGTGACCTGCAATTACCTTGTAGCCCGAACACCACCCCACGTCATTCCCCTCTTCCTTTCCCTCTCTCGTCCTCCTCCTGCTCCTCCTCTTTGCCCTTTTATTAGAGTGAGGAGCAAGAAGCAGCTGGTTGTGGTCTGATTCTTATGGAGCGCGGCAGTATGTTGAGTGTGTCGCAGTGTTGGTTTCGTGGAATGCCGTGTGTGGCAACTTTGATGTGCTCTTCTTATTTATTCCTTTTTGCTTTCTACTTCCGGACTGTTTTTTTTTGGCGTTTTCCTAGATTCATTTTCTCTTTTTTTTTGTTCTTTCTTTCTCTCTTCCTTTGTTTGTTCGTTGGGTTCTCTGTTTATGCTCACTTTCCTCTCGTTCGTTCTTTACTTTCATTTTCTTCCGTGGTTTCCTTATTTTCCTTTCACTTTTCAATACATTTTTTTTTCTTCATTCTTTAGATATCTTTGTTGGGTATCTTTCCTTCTAACCTGACCTCTTCCCTTTCTTTACTTTCACTTTTACTTTTACTTTCTTTACTTTCATTTTCTTCCGTGGTTTCCTTATTTTCCTTTCACTTTTCAATACATTCTTTTTTTTCTTCATTCTTTAGATATCTTTATTGGGTATCTTTCCTTCTAACCTGACCTCTTTCCTTTCTTTACTTTCACTTTTACTTTTACTTTCCTTTCTTTACTTTCATTTTCTTCCGTGGTTTCCTTATTTTCCTTTCACTTTTCAATACATTCTTTTTTTTCTTCATTCCTTAGATATCTTTATTGGGTATCTTTCCTTCCAACCTGACCTTTTCCTTAAAAAAACGAAATGAAACTTCTGCTCATTGTTCCTCTGTTCCTCCCTCCCTTTCTTTCTCTTCTTTTCCCTGCTCTTTTCTGGCCTCTTCCTTTCTCTTTTTCCGCCTTTTTTCTTCCTTTGGTGATCATCTTTCAGCTACTATATAAAATATCTGTTATTTCCTTTACCCTCCCATCCTTCTAATCTCCCTTACATCCTTCCTACTTTCCTGTCTCCCTCCTACCCTCCCTCCCTCCTTCCTTCTCTCTCCATTTATTCATCTTCGTCAACCTTTTAACTACCAAAACCTTTTTACTCTCGTCTTTCTCAATGCCCTTACTTCCATTCCACCATTCCTTTCTCTACCTCATCCCTCTACTCCTCTCCTACTGATATGTTTACCTCCTTCCCTCTCTTCCGTCCTCCACCCTTTCATCCTGTCCACCTTTTTGCCTTCTCCAGCGCCCTGAGGCTCTTCGCTGTGCCTACAAACAAGATAACAAACGCATCGCCAACCGAAAGCCGTCACAGAGTTAATTCGTTCAGCCTCTTTCGTTAGCCTCGCCTGCTCGACACCAGATAGATGTCCCTCATTACCCTCTTCGAATGAGAGCAGCGCGGACATTTCTCCCTCGCGGTGTGTCATTTCCTCTCCCCAGCGTCCTCGCGCCAAGCCCAATGACAGGGCAGCTCTTTGCGTCATTACTCGCAGCATGGACGTAGAAATCTCCCTCCTTCTGGGGTAATAAATGAGACTGACTGTATCCGGGGTAGGAGTAGGCTTATCTAGATGAGGCACACACCGCACTCAGCCACCCCGAGCTGTCTCCTTTTTCCCTTCTTCCTGAATAATCCTTCTCTCTATTGGACGTGGCAACCTCTTAGGACGGGTTGGCACGTGTGTGGCGTCCCTGTAAGCCTGGGAGACGTAAGTCAAGGTTGTTGTCATGTGATGCGGCTAGCAACACATCTTTTTGTCCCTTATTCTGTCCAGGACGGGCGGTCTTTTCTGGCTTGGAGAAGTCAATCGGCTGGCTGGGAACCCGGAGCGATACAGGATTTTGTCACGAAGGACTAGAACCCTTCTGATGAGGGCTAAGGAGAGCTACGTCAGAGGTCTCCCTGAAGATGTCAAGGGTTGTCTAAATGGAAACGACTTTAGATCTGCCTGCCGAGCCCTGAAGGACCGCATCTCAGACGAGTACTTGCCGAACGGCTGATGGGCAGACAGTGTGAGATGCGGATGGGTACCGGGCTCGCTGGGCCGGGTACTCTGGGCAGCCGTACACGACAGAGCCCCCAGGCGGACAGCATTATTATCACTGTTTTTTTATTATCATTATGTTTATTTATCATTATTATTAACATCATTATTATTATTATTATTATTATTATTATTATTATTATTATTATTATTATTATTATTATTATTATTATTATTATTATTATTATTATTATTATTATTATTATTATTATTATTATTATTATTATTATTATTATTATTATTATTATTATTATTATTATTATTATTATTATTATTATTATTATTATTATTATTATTATTATTATTATTATTATTATTATTATTATTATTATTATTATTATTATTATTATTATTTTTACTATTATTATCATCATCCTAATTTATTTTATAACTAGCATTATAATCATTGTTTTATTTATCTTTATTAGTAATCTTGTATTTTTTTATTTCCCAGAACTCTGCCCACCAAGTATCGACTCGCACAAATAGCGAAGCCCCGCTCCGAGCCTCGGGGAACTCGATGGTCCGTGCGTCACGCGGCTGTAGGCTGTTTGTCGGCGGTAGATGATCAGAGAAGGCTGGAAACTATTCTTCCCTTGTCATTACTCCTGTCTCTAGCTTTGTCTTAGTCTGTCCGTCTGTCTGTCTGTCTGTTTGTCTGTCTGTCTTTCTGTTTGTAGATCTGTCTGTCTGTCTGTCTGTCTGTGTGTGTATGACTTATGGTATGCACAGATGATGGATAAAGGATGTAAGGGGACAAAGAGAGAAGGATGGATGGATGGATGGACGGACGGTTGTGATAGCTTTTCATACGCCTTAGCATCTTATCTGTCTTATCTATTTTATTACCTCTTATTATCTTATTATCTCTCATATTCTCTCATTATCTATATTACTCTCTGTCTTGTCTGTCTTATCTGTCTTAGAATCTTATTTGTCATTTTCTTGTTTTTATTAATCTATCTCCCTTGGCCTTCCCGTGACGTGTTTGCATTATTTTCTTATTTCTATGAACCTGAGCCGATTCAGAGCTATTTTAGTTCATCACATTATAAGTATTATGATTGTTTTATCTGTGAGGCCGAGCAAGTTTTTCTTTCCGTGGTGGGGTAACGTGACGCGGGTGTTCTCAGGTGTCTTGTAATTAACCGAGTCTCTCTCTCTCTCTCTCTCTCTCTCTCTCTCTCTCTCTCTCTCGTCTGCCTTTCTGTCTACTTTTGTTTGTCTGTCTGTCTGTCTGCTTATTTGTCTGTCTGTATGTCTGTCTGTCCCCAGCCAATCAGTCTAGACTCAGCCAGTGGCAGTAGCCGGGGACCCTGGTGCAGGTCGAGGCACTGTTCTCATCATAAAAAGCAGCATCTCAAAGGAAAGTGCGGAGGCTCCATCAAGGAGATCAAGGAGTGATTTTGCCTCGATGGAGATGCTGGAAAATATCGAGAATAAAGCCCACCCTGTTTTGCCGAAGTTATAGAGGCTGTGGCAAAGTTGACAGGTGGAAAGGCAGCGTGTGTTTGTAGCATCAGTGCAGAGCAACTCATGGGTGGAGGAGTTGCATGTGGGTGGATTTGGGGTGGGTGGAGGATTGAATGTGGGTTGCATCTTGACTGCCGAATGGCAATCTGGTTCCATTCCTCCCGACTGTGAGAGGGGTCTGGCCGTGCCTTGTCAGTAAAGGAAAAGGGAACTATCAGGACTGCAACAAATACCGCGGTATTACACTGGTCAGGGCCAGGCAAGGAGCTTGCCCATCTTTTGCTGATGAGGATTTACAACAAAGCTGCTGAAGGTGCAGAGACCTGAGCCGTCCGGATTCGTGTGAAAGTGGAGCACCGACGTGAGTTTCGACATGGAAGACTTGTAACCTATGTCGATCTCAAGAAAACGTTTCATTCAATGCATCACAAGGCCAAGGCACTCTGGGATCTCCTGTGACTCCTTGAGATTCTTGCATGGACCGCTGGCCAATTGACTGTCCTGCATTCTAGGACTGAGAGTGGTGTGAGTATGGTTGGGGGTAGGGGGGCGTGTTCAACTTCCCCGTGAAAACGGGAGTAGCATTTGAATGACATTTTATGATCACTGTTTCCCTATGAACTTGTGGTTAAAATAATAATGTTTGGCTGGTTTACTTCAGTTTCCTTTTAGGAGCTCTAAGATACGATGAACAAAAACACTACTGGCCAGTGTTTTTAAAATGTTGATACAGTACAAGACATGTCCCTGTTCTCTCTTCCTCATCCTGTACGCGTACGCTCTCCTTTGCTGTTCGGGTGTTGTTTTGTTTGTTGATCGTGTATGGAAATAGTTAATACCTTCAGGTGGTGAGGTAGCGGAAAATACAAATCCAAGACAGTAAAAGGATAAAACAACTGGCGCATCAGTTCCTTAAGGTTGCAGCCACTTATTGCATATTTTACCTCAGAAGCAGTTCCCAGCGTGAGCGAGGCCCGCTGACGAGGCGCCGCGCAGGCGGTGGCTTGTGGGGCTCAGAAATTAAGACCATTATGCTGTTCCATGGGAGTCTCTTCCAGTACATAGCGTTGCGCCCTTTAAAAAAGACAAGAAAGAGGCAAAAATATATATATATTTTTTTGTAATCAAACGCCTTTATGCGTGTTCTCAGTGCTGACGTCAATGAAATTTAACTGTCGCCATGGAGACGCGGGCCGCCCTGCGGCCTCGGCGCCCAGCCGCCGCCTCCCGCGGGTTTTTGGCCCAGAGCGGACCACTCCGGAGCATCCCTCGTTGGGACAGTCCCGGGTAAGCGGGACACATTTCTTTGTATTACCAGCGCAGGGCCACAAGTGTTGTCTCCTAAGGTACCATTAGTACGCGGAGAAGATCAACCAGAGCCTTCGTCTCAGCCTCACTGCTTAGTTTTGTTTCCTAACCTCCTTCCGCAACGGCAACAGTGGCGACAAGATGACCTGCTTCCGTTTCGCTCGCTCTCTAGGATAACTAGATCCTCTAAATCCTGTTTTAACCTGCGTTCCTAGGTTTTACTTGCATTGAGATGCCGTAGCAAGAATCATCTCTAGCTTAGGACAATGTGCTGTTCTGTGCAGGCTTGAGAATCATGAGTGTCACATATGACGAGTTACTTGAAACATCACAGGAATCTTTACTTAAGAGTCTTATGCATGTCAGGCCTGTATTGAATCTTGAGAGGAAGGTTCGGTGTCTGGGTGCTCGTATTTGTGCCGGGCCAGTAATGAGTGCCTTGATGGCGGCGACGTGGTAGTGTTGGGGCGGCGGAGGTGAGAGGGTGATATTTTTTTCCTCTGAGTTTTTTTTACAGCTTTTTTTTACATTGGTGGTGCTGATATTTTCTTTCCTTGTGAGCGTTGGTTGTCATGGCGATTGGATGCGGTGTTTTAGGTAAATGTGTGTTTGTGTGTGTGTGTGTGTGTGTGTGTGTGTGTGTGTGTGTGTGTGTGTGTGTGTGTGTGTGTGTGTGTGTGTGTGTGTGTGTGTGCGCGCGTGTGTGTGTAACCTTTTTTTAACATCATGAAGCCTTAAGAGGTTTTGAAGATTGCTTTTGGAAGACTAGTTTGGTTTTTCCTACACTAATCAGGTGTGGGAAGCATACATTTATTCTTACGAGTCTATCCCTTTCATCTTTGTGCTGGAGAAAAATGTAGTTATGAAAGAGACACCCATCATTCAGTCACCATCCGTTCCATAACGTGAGTACAATGGCCGTACGTCCCTACTTAAGGAGTATATATGTTGCAACGGTTATATTTGGATGCCTATTTATAACTTCCTGTATCTTAATAGCCAAAGACAGGAATACACAGCCAGCCTTCATCTCTTACCCTCCTCTGGCGCAAGTATTTATAACGTCGACAACAGTGTTAAGAGAGAGAGAGAGAGAGAGAGAGAGAGAGAGAGAGAGAGAGAGAGAGAGAGAGAGAGAGAGAGAGAGAGAGAGAGAGAGAGAGAGAGAGAGAGAGAGAGAGAGAGAGAGAGAGAGAGAGAGATTTAACATTGCAAGGCGTTCCATAACCTATACAGATTTATGCTTCTTATTGCCGTGTGACGCGCGCGTGTGTGTGTGTGTGTGTGTGTGTGTGTGTGTGTGTGTGTTTTACAAGGGTGGTGGTGAAAAACAAAAAGGAAAAATTCAGGTTATCATTGGTGCTTAATCATATTGTTGACGGCGGTGTTAGTCAACATTAATTGAGCCGTGAGAGCGACCTGAATAGACGCCGCTTCCCCTTCTTTTGCCTTCCCTTTACGTGCTATTCCTTGGTGCCGGCAACACGTGACTGCTGATCCGCGTTATCCCGGCGTTATCGAGCTCTGGCAACCCTGGCATACGTAGGCCGGAGCGCGGCAAGGTATATAAGGCGCGGCGAGGTCTCCAGCTTCACCATTTGATCGGTACTCCTTGCCTTTGCCTCAACTGTGCTCACGGAACTCCTGTCGCCTCTTATCTCGCCAAACAAGAGTGTCGTGCCAGTGGATATTCGCCCCTGAGAGTTGTGATCCAAGCCGTGATTCAAGTGTCCACCATGTCGTCTGGCAGGAAGGGCGACGGCGTGAGGAGCATCACGTACCCCAGCAACGACAGCAGCACGAGGAGGAACAGAGCGCGCTTCTGCCTAACGAGGATGAACAGCTTCGACTGCAGTTACGAAGACGCCGAGGTGCGGGAGGAGCGGCCCTCGAGGGAGAAGTCGCTGGAGGGGCGACTGCGGACACGTCACTTCCACAGTGCCTCCTCTTCGAACCCCGCAGTGCCAGGACAAAAGTGCCTCAGGTTCTCGGACGAGTGCTGGTGTGGCCCCGCCATCGAACAGTACAAGGGAATCTTGTCAAAATCAAGACAGAGACAGCAGTTTGGTTTAAGAAGTAGCAGCAGCAGCAGTAGAAGCAGCAGTAGCAGCAGCAGCAGCGGCAGTAGCGGCAGTAGTAGCAGCAGTGTCAGCCCAAGCATTAGCAGTAGCAGCAGCGGTAGCAGCACGTATACCAGTTGTAGCTGTCACAGTAATAACAGTACTGAGAGGCTCATAGGCTGCCAGCGAGAAGTGACTGACAGAATAAATCGCAAGTCCAGCATCAGCCAGAGTCCCAGCCCCCGCCACAAGCCAAGCAACACCAGACGGAGCGGACGCAGCCTTTCCCTGGCGGAGAGGAGGCAGCTGTGCTCATCCTCCAGCCTCCCGACGTCCGCAGACACGGAATCTACCACAAGCAGACCCTCCAACGCCTCCACCAACGCGTCATCAGAAGGACGCCGACGGAGGTCACAGTTCAGGAGGGCGTGGTCGCTGTTTTCCCTCACCTGCGATAAGGAGGTGGAGCGGGAGCGGAGGGAGAAGTCGCCGCAGCAGAAGATTCTCAGGCCGCCGACTCGCTACTACTACCGCCGGGGCGTCTCGGGGCTGCCCATCGAATGCTCGTCGACGTACGTTGGTCTCGCGTACTGAAAAACACACATACACCCAAGAAAGTGTACGTAAGATTATGCTGAGTTGTGAACATGGTGTTGCGTTGTGTTGGTTGCACTTGAAACACTGATTCATGACCTTGTGATTGTGAAACACAGAGGGACGTGATACCCCAATGTGATAAATTTCCTCTTCACACAAGGAAAGTGTCCATAAGCTATGAGAAGTCATTTTATATTTATAGAGGACGCAACAAGTGGCCTCCAACGCTTGAGCTTCCATACATAAAAAGAAGCGTCACTCTCGACTCTCTGTGGTCTTCTTAAGAGGCGCCAACTCTGGCAGCACTGACCACTTTGTTTACTTTGGTGAGACTCGCAGCTTCTCGAGACGAAAAAAAATAACTTGTTTGATGACCCTTTTTGTTGGTAATGAAAAACATGATAATTGCAATGATTGTTAAGTTGATTTACAATGTTTCTTAACGAGCTTAAGTCATCATTTGATATTTATGGAGTGTTTGTATCGATGTCGCATTTGTTATCGACATATCCCACGATGAGCAGATTCAACGGTTAGTGTGACATATCGCCGCAAAATGTTATAAACACAAGGCAGGCTCTTACGTCTGCCTAAAATATTTTCGTATTAAACTTTGATTAATAAAATGTAAAAAATATAAAAAATATTGGAATATGTATTTTATCTCATCTCCACATGACAGTGGGGATGGAAATAAATGACTCTGTTATATTTATCGTTTCTGATCCCTGAACGCTTTCTCAGTGTTGAACAATCGATCTTCTCATGAATTTAGTTACAAAATTCATTAGGCCACATTTCTTTCCTTGTCTGACTGTGTGTGTGTGTGTGTGTGTGTGTGTGTGTGTGTGTGTCCACTCTTCCTCTGCCTCTCTCTCTCTCTCTCTCTCTCTCTCTCTCTCTCTCTCTCTCTCTCTCTCTCTCTCTCTCTCTCTCTCTCTCTCTCTCTCTCTCTCTCTCTCTCTCTCTCTCTCTCTCTCTCTCTCTCTCTCTCTCTCTCTCTCTCTCTCTCTCTCTCTCTCTCTCTCTCTCTCTCTTCCCCCTCCCTCCCTCCCTCCCTTTATCTCTCTCAAGGGTGGAGTCACTAAACCTTACCCACCCTCGTCTTCCTTCCCGTGAGCTGGACGCTGATGAGTCTTTGATGGGTCGGCGATTTGCTTCGTGGCCTCTTTACTCGGGGACTTTTTCCTCCGAGTCGCTTGATGCACCGGGCGACGCTCATTGCTGGGTAATCTTTGGGTCTCCGCAGGTGATGGGGTCGTCACTCTTGCTCTAGGAAGGAAAGGCTTGTCTGGGTCTGTCTGGGTACATCTGTCTGTGTCTGTCTGTCATTTTGTCTGGTTGATGCTTCTCGTAAATGGTCCTCGTCAGCTGTCAGTCCCTTCTCTTGCGTCCTCAGGTTCCTTATTCATCCTTTTGCTATTGCTTTGGGGTTTCTATTTCAGTCATTTTCCGTTGTTTTCCTCCTAAAAAATTAAATAAGTCAGCGATAACCCATTCATGCAACTTTACAGCACAGAGAGCAACGTAGGGCAACAAAAAGATAATGTAGAGAAAGAAGCCCGCTAGAAATTTAATATCATGTAGGAGCTTAATAAGGTAAAACTCTAGCCATTGAACATTTTAACCCGAGAAGAATAAAGACAAAATAAATAAGCAATGATATGGCAAATCATGAAAGTAATGAGACGAAGGAGGAATGAATTAGGACGGGGTACATTGCGTTTCGAACTAATATAACATGGACGGTAAATTAATGAAATAAATATAATTGCAGAAGTCCTTGAGCTGCCTCCCTTGCTGTAAAAAAAAAACGTAGATAAGGGATAAGAAAAACACTCACAAAACAAAACTATTCGAAGACCGCAGAATTCCGCCTTTTTTTTTCATAGTCATTTAGTCAACTTTTATCGAGGTCATCCTAAATTGTTACAACTTTACTACTCGCTTGATAAAACATGGGTTGGTAGTTCTTTTTTTGCGTAATCCTTCTAACAAAAAAAGACAGACACTAGCGAACAAACCGCGGCGTAAACATGACCTCCGGGAACTTCGCGGACGGAGGCAATTAGGCGGAATGGCTCTGAAAGAAGAAACAGCAAAGACGAGCTGGCAAAGTATGGAGAGGGTAATTGTGTGTTGCTAAATCATTGCTCAAAAGTTGTCCAAAAATGAGATGTGCGTTCCGGCTAGAGATAGATAGATAGATAGATACAGAGAGAGAGAGAGAGAGAGAGAGAGAGAAGGGGGGGAGGGGGGAGATAATGTAATGTGAAGTAATAATGGGATAAAATATGAATATCATGACACACACACACACACACACACACACACACACACACACACACACACACACACACACACACACACACACACACACACACACACACACACACACACACACACACACACACACACACACACACACACACACACACACACACACACACACACTTTCCCTTCCTGCCATGTCTTCCAAACTTCCCCCCTCCTCTCTACCCTCCCTCCCTCCCCTTCCTTTCTCCCCCTCAGTACAGCTTCACGCCTTCAGAACAATCAATAGTCATTTGAGGCCAGCCTGTGCATCCTTGACCGATAAATTTACATAGATTTGCATAGATAACCAGACCACACAAACCCTATGATCCAGATTAGGTGGTCTGTCCTTAAACTTAAGTGAAACGACATCAAATGTAATGGCCCCCAAGTGTTTGCTTTTCTACCTTTGTGAATATGAAGATGGAGGAAGTGGCGGTCGAGCTTGCCTTAAGTGAATCAATTTTTTTTTTTTACAGCACAGAGAGCAACTCAAGGGCAACAAAGCGAAAAGTATAGAATGGCCAAAAGAGAGGTCAATTTCGGATGGAGAGGTGTCTTGATACACTCTTCTTGAAGGAGTTCAAGTCATTGGGAGGGGGAAATACAAACGAAGGAAAGCTGTTTCAGAGTTTACCAGTGAAGGGGATGAAAGAATGGAGATGTGGGTTAACTCGTGCATAAGGGGTTTGGACAGTTTAGGGATGAGCTTGAGTAGAAAGTCGTGTGCAGCGGGGCCGCGGGAGGGGAGGAGGCATGCAGTGAGCAAGTTCAGAAGAGCAGTCAGCTTGAAAATATCGATAGAATATAGAAAGAGATGCGACATGGCGGCGGAATTTAAGAGGTAGAAGACTGTCAGTAAGATGAGGGGAGCTGATGAGACGAAGAGCCTTAGACTCCGCTCTGTCCAAGAGAGCTGTGTGAGTGGAGCCCCCCCGACACGTGAGAGGCATACTCCATACGAGGGCGGACAAGCCCCTTATATATGGAAAGCATCTGTGCGGGGAAGAAGAACTGGCGGAGAAGATACAGAAAGCCCAACCTTATTCACAATGGCAGAAAAACAAACACTGGGGGCCATTACATTTGAAGTCGTTTCACTTGGGTTTAAGGACAGACCACGTGCGACAACGTTGGTTAATAAAACATTGATGCAGTCTGAATGTATTTGTTTACACTTTGTGCAAATGTATCTCCTCCGAGACTTCTCGTCAATCATAAACTCTTTGTATTTTGCAACATTCGATCAGTTTTCCTTGGAGGTGGCATTTGTTAAGAGAAAAAAGGTTAAGATATGATATCCTTTCATCGTAAGGTTTGTTTTGCAAGGAACAGATTACCTTTGTTGTTCTACGTTGAAGACCTTCTAATTTAAGAATGTCCTTCGTTCGGTGGGGAGGCCAAAGCTGTGCCGTATATCGTAAGTGAGGTGTGACTAAATTATTTGGTAGTGGTGGGTTTATGTCTTTATTTTTGGATGAAAAGTTTCTGTTAATGAAAATAGATAGACAGATGGATAAATACACACGTAGATGGATAGATACATATACAATAAAGAGGGAACGAGAATGTATCCACAACCATCACCTCCAGCTTTGCCTACACTTCAGGAACCAATTTTAACCAGTATCACCACACACTACCTCCTCCACTCACCACCACCAACAACACCGCCGACGCCGCCACTGCCGCCGCCAGTCAATATGAGGCTAATGAGGAGGCAAGATGATTAGAGGCGTAGAGTACAGGTCGTGGGGGCCTGTGTGCTGCTCTCTCGACTTGCGGGCTGGAGGCGACACTACCCTTTATCCTCCCTCTCCTCTTCCTCCTCCTCCTCAAACCCCCTTCTCCTCCTCCTCCTCCTCCTCTTCCCTTTCTCTCTGGGACATGTGTGTGTGGCTTACTGGTGTCGAGGGTTCATTGAGTTTTCTTTAGAGTTCAGTTTCTGTCTGTGTTTCCTCATCTCTTCGGTGACCTTAACGGCACAGACAGGCGCGGGTCGTACGGCGCGTTCTTTACCGTCAGGCGAGGTCACTCTGTCAGGTATTTGCTTTGGTGACCTTTGGCTCTTGCTCGTCCTTGAGGGAATTTTTTTAATAGCAAGGGAGGCAGCTCAAGGGCAAAAAAAACACAAACACAAAAAAAAACCGGAACAAAAAAAGCCCGCTATGTAGACACTGCTCCGACAAAAGAAAAAGAACGAGAGGCCTAGGGGAGGTGCGTCCGGCTGGAGGGTTTTATCAAGGTGCTCAGGATGTTGTGTTCCTCTGCATCGTCTTGTCACAGACTTATTAAATTGGCCACGATGCATGAAATATCGCTTCATAATTGGTGTGAGCAGAAGGCTTTTTAAAGTTAGTGAATTTTCCATAAGTCTGTTAACTATTTTTCGTTCTTATCGGAAGGAAATTATATATATTTTTTTAGCTCTACAAAGTGTGTTCCGTTGTAAGCTTGTCTGAAGCACATCCTCCGGGGCGAGGCATTACGTACAATCAATGAGGAACGAAATGAATTGTGTATTTTTTATGCCTTTGCGAGTTTGAAATATCCGGTCAAAGTGTTGTAGTTTCCTGCCCCTGCTCGCGTTGCACCCACTCGCTGAACAATGGACCAACACAAGGCTCCCGAGTATCACTGTGAGATCGTCAAGCCGTTGACCTTTTCCTCAATTTTCATAGTTTTCACAATAATGAATCAGGGTTTTTATTAACTGACATGTTCGTCTGTTTCCAACTTAGAAATTAAATGTGTGTCCACAATTTCTAATTCCGTCTTGCTCCTACAGTTTATAATTACTCAGGTAATCGGAACTCCCTTCACACCTAAAAAAATATATATACTATGCATAGTTCTCCCAACGCATCCCAGGACAGGTGTGGAGAGGGGCTGAGTCTGATGACTAAACCTCAACTATCCTGTTATTTCTGACACTCTCCATTCTTTACAAGGTACAGTGTCCGCCACACTAACCAGAGGATCCTTTGATTGACAAAATTTTTACTGCATACTTTTTAAGGTTCAAGATACTTTTAAGAGTAAAAGGTTGTGTCTAACCTCTCCAGCAATTACTGCCGCAAAGAACAAAGAGGTGGCAATGAACGCTTAGGAGAGGAGCGGGTCGTCAGAGGTCCTTCAACTCGTTCTCGGTGAGAGAAAGGAAGTGTTCTTTTACTAATCAGTGTCTTTGCCTTAATTATTGTCCCCGCGTGTTACTTAGTCGTTGGGGTTGATGAGCCGACACAGGAGCCCCATCGGTAAAGTGTGGCCTCAGGCCGTTGACCCTTCCCTTGATTTTCATAATTGTTTTACGCGTTACAGAGTTCGCTCACCACGTCCTGGCGACGACAACGACCCCGACAGTAGAATTTTTTTTTTGTATTTCTTTTCAGGACGCAGCAGGTGAGGTGCAGGTCAAGGAGTTTACTTACGTCGAGGGGTTCATAAGTGAGTCAAAACAATATCCATGAAATACTGAAAACTGGTAACAAAAGACCGCAGATTGCAATATTTATCAAGTCTCTCGAAATTTGTTTCTGGAAAACCGTCATTAAACCTGAAACGTGTCGCCATCAGCCACGCGCGCCTCATCCTTTCCTCTCCACTTTGTATTTATCTTTAATTTATCTTCTCTTGCTGCTGCTGATGATGATACTATTGATACTACTACTACTACTACTACTACTACTACTACTACTACTACTACTACTACTACTACTACTACTACTACTACTACTACTACTACTACTACTACTACTACTACTACTACTACTACTACTGTTACTACTACTACTACTACTACTACTACTACTACTACTACTACTACTGTTACTACTACTACTACTACTACTACTACTACTACTACTACTACTACTACTACTACTACTACTACTACTACTATTACTACTACTACAACGACTACAGACCTGCCGCCCTTGCACTTTAAGCAGTCCATCTACTTTATGGTATTTGCGTTAATAAAATGTGTTGCGTCAATATATCGATTACTGGCGCCTTTTTTCTTGTTTTTTTATTTTTTTTTATTTATTCTTCCGAGACATTCTTCACTTAAAACAAATTGCAACTTCTGATATACATATTTTATTGGCGCCATTCTCTGTTTTCTGTCTGTCTGTCCTGATGGTCGGCCCGAGTGCGTCTTGGTACAGGCAAGTGTTTATAGTGTCTGTTTGTATGTGTTTGTCCTTTTGTCTGTATGTGTGTCTGTCTATCTGTCTGCCTGTCTCTCTTTCTCTCTCTCTCTCTCTATCTATCTATCTATTTATTCTCTCTCTTTATCTATCTATATATTTATCTATCAATCTATTTATTCTCTCTCTCTCTCTCTCTCTCTCTCTCTCTCTCTCTCTCTCTCTCTCTCTCTCTCTCTCTCTCTCTCTCTCTCACACACGCACACACACACACACACATATAGACCCCCCCGCACACACACACACATAGACACCTCCCCACACACACATTCACCTGATGGGCGTGAGACAAGGTCGTTGCAGCATGTAGGTCACGTCTGGTCGATACCCGTGTGTCAGGCGGCGGCCCAGTGTCCATCACTCCCTCCCTCCCGCCTCGCAAGCCCTCAGGGACACCGGCAGGCTAAGGACCATTGCCGTCTGGGTAGTGGCTCTTCAGCGGCGCCTCCAGAGCCCAGTGACGGCGAGAAATTAACGTTGCTCCCCTCGCCTCTATGCGTTGTTCTTTTGGTGTTATTTCCTGTCCTTTATTTTTAGTTAATTGTTATACACACGAAAGATTTTTATTGATATTTTTCATTGTTTTCGACCCTTTGTTTTCGAATTATCCATATCTCTTAGCATTCTCTACAGTGCTTTACTATTATGATTATTGATATTGTTATATAGATATACGTATATCAATTAGTTTTCACGGTTTCATTAGGTATTTCTATTGAGGAAGAAGGCGTTTTGAGCGGCCCTGCTCGCGCGGCGCGACGTACTGCATTATTGATTTTCTTTTCACTCGATGAAGAATAAACGCTGGGTGGCAACGGTGTGGCGTGGCTCGTCGAGGTGAATCTCCCTCTTCATTTGGGGTGTGGAGCGAGTGATGGCGTGTGACTCACCAGCGGCAACAGGTCCAAACAGAGGATGTGAGTCAGCGTGAGGCAGCCCGGCTTACGCACTTGTGCTGACTCCTCCACGCACTCATGGGCTGACTTGACGAACCTGTTGACATATGTACACACACACACACACACACACACACACACACACACACACACACACACACACACACACACACACACTAAGCCTTAGGGACAGTGTCAGCGTTGTGGACTTAGGTGTTTTCCGCAACAGGTTGGTCCTCCTCCCGACAAGAAAGCCTCGCTGATCCCAAAAGATGATTACTCGCCCGCCAGTGTCATCCGAGGCGGACTGAGCGGCGTGTTATTAAGTGATTGCGTGAGGATCGTCCGTGTGTGGGTATTGACCTTAATGATTTGCATGCAATGTGTCTTTTACGTTGACGAGTAACCTGTTGTGTCCCATTGTGTTAATACAAAGATTAGGAGACGCAGGTGTGTGGAGCGGGGCGGTGCTCTGGCAACAGGTCTGACGCAGAGGGGCGGAGCCGTCTCCCCGCCTTATATATACCGGCGAGAGGCGGGACATGCCACTTTAGAGACGCCCTTCTAGCGGCACCCTCACGCCTTCAGTCCTGCGGAGCGACAACACTGGGGACGAGAAGCCTGTTGATTGTCCGTCAGACGACACTAGCACCGCTCACCATGGCTACCAACAAGATTTCTATCAAGTTCCGCAGCATCACTTACCCGAACAATGAAAATTCTGCTCAGAAGAAACAACGAGGAAGGCTTCAGAGGATGCCGAGTTTTGACTTCACTGTGACCGACTCCCCGACGACCTCAGCGGCGAAGGCGTCGAGCACCAGGAGAGAAGTGTCGGCCGAGGGGAGGCTTCGCACCAAGCAGTTCCAGCACACCCACGTCCCCGCCGCCACCCTCGCCCCAGGACAGAAGATGCTCAGGTTCTCGGACGAGTGTTGGTACAGCTCGCCGCGGGAGCAGCCCACAGGACGGCCCCACACTTCAAGCGTCAGCTGTCTCACGTCGCCCAAATCCAAGCCAGGATCCGCCGTCAGGATGGGTGGCAGCAGCAACGTGGAGCGCCTTGTGGATTGGTCCCGACAGTCACCCGAGAAACACTCCGTCAGTCCCAGCAGCAGCCAAGACCTCGGCCATCGACACAGTCGGTCGAAGGAACGTCGCACAGAACGGGATCCGGCCAACGAACGACGCAGCCACTACAGCACCTCCATCAGTCTTCCACCGCCGCCAAAGGTCACCGAACAGAGCTCAACGGAAACTACTCCTTCCACGTCCTCGGTGACACCTGAGGCTCGAGGGCGACGCTCACAGTTCAGGAGGGCGTGGTCATTGTTCTCTCTCGCTTGTGACAAGGAGGTGGAGCGCGAACGGCGAGAGAAATCACCACAACAGAAGATCCTGAGGCCGCCAACACGCCACTTCTACCGCAGAGGACTCTCCGGACTCCCCATCGAGTGCTCCACCAGATATCTCGGCCTCGCCTACTGATTTTCAGCCGAGGCGGACCCGGCGGTCCGCCCAAGGCAGTGGACTAGATGAACGTTGGTGGTGTGTAAAGCCTAGCTTTACAAGCATCGCTAATTTGTGGCCCCTGGCGGCCGTGTGGCGACACAACGAACGCGTGGATTGTTGAGGTCTTGTGGACCAAGGAGTGTCAAGCAACACGCGAGTCTGTGGCTGATGGTTCTGTGGCTCAGTTCATGTGGTGATTGTGGTTGTGCAGCCGATGCCTTGTGTCCCGGCGTGGTGTCTGGTGACAAAGTGCATGTGCTGAACGGTCGTTGTGTAGGCCGTGTGTTATTGTGCTCACCTCACGCCAACAGTTGGCGTGAATTGTAAAGTAGGACATAGATTCTAAAGTCTCTATTTTCTCACCTGCAGCACACCCATTAAGTGTGGAGGGTCTGATGACATGCAGCACTATAGTGTTTGGTAAATAAGTCGTGCCCATCACGTGCACGGCGGCCCAGGCCTGGCCGCCCGTAGCCCGTGGTGTCGGAGCTGTCTTCTAGGTGTCCTGTGGATACTGTTTGGTCGCCAGCTGTTCAAAGTGACCTTTCCTGACCATGTCTGACCGTGGCGGGCGAGCAAGGCGCCGCTCGCCCGCCGCTGTGCTCCTGTCCCCGCTGCCTCCGTGTCTGCTCCCGCTGAATGTTTCTAACGATTTTGTACATAATTTACATTGAATGAATAAAATGCAAACCATATTTATACTCTTATACTTATCCAGTAAAACTGTGTGATTGTTGAAAACTGATTTTTGTTTGTTTGTGTGTGTGTGTGTGTGTGTGTGTGTGTGTGTGTGTGTGTGTGTGTGTGTGTGTGTGTGTGTGTGTGTTGTATTCTGCAATCGACCAGATACAAAAAGGAAATAGTTAAACCTACAAAAAACTATAAATAGAGAAAGAAAGTAAGAAGAAGGAAAGATTATGATGGAAATTAACAAAACTATATTGAGGTTCAGGTGTGAGAGAAGTCAACAGGTCACGTGGCATTAGGAAAAAACTGATGTTTGCCTTAAGAAAAATCAGTCGTTGGAGAGTCCCACGGTAAACTATATCATTCAGACACGCGGCCTCAAAATGAAGTCATAATAGTTATCAGAGAAGTCCCGACAGTAATGAAGGACGAAATTAAAGAAACGGTGATAAGTATGAAAAGAGGGAAAGCTATCCAAGAAAATAATGTTATAAAGGTATCATGCAGGGCACCAGAGAAAATGCTGTAGAAAAGAGGGATGGGTGGGATTATCATATTTCCACTCACTGAATATCCTAAAAAGGAGAAAAATCAGCCACACTCATAAATAAAAGAACTAACTGATCTAAATAAAAGTATCTTCCTATCACCTTACTGTCAGTTATATATAATACTTTACTTACATAGTGCACAATGATTTATATGCAAAGAATTATTCACAAACAAAATTTCACACGTTATATTGTAACCTGCCCACGTAACAAGCTGCCTTTCGAGTAGATCCTTAGCCACGTCCAAGCGATCACAAGGAGAGGGGTGTTAGGTGACAGGTAAGGGGCTGGAAGGCTGAGTGACACTTGTGGCCAGCTGAAGGGAGAATAACTCTTGGCTGTTGGTGTGGAGGCAGCTGCTGGCGGGTCGTAGACGGGCAGGTACTTCAGTCAATTACCGGAATGATTATTTGTGTTGTGGGCGAACCCATCCGAAGCCCTGACACCACGAGCAGGAAGCCCCCACCCCACCCCACCCCACCACCCCACACACACATACACACAGAGGATTGAAAGACAGCACACATGAGAAAACAACGAAAATAAACATTGCATTGATTTTTAACACCTCGAACAAGTGTACCAAGAATTCTGCCGACTAGAGCGGGGAGAAGAACTTGGGAGGGCCCTTGCTCGAACTCAGGTTACGAATCATTGCACAGGAAGAAGGCGCACATTGATGATTATATTTGGTGTCAAGAAATCATGTCAGCGCGTACGTAATATGATTTTATTAATGTGTGGTGGCATATTTCAGAATTATGAATATAGTTTCCACAAGTTTGTCTTCTTGATGTGGTGGTTGCCTTCACTAGTTGCTTCGTTGTAAGGGGCTATTACACTCGGCAAAATTTCCGTGGATCTTCAGTCAAACCACGATTTCCGTCAGCGTGGCTCTCAGTTGTTCGTTGTTATTGCTGCTGATGAAGATGGTGAGTAATACCGTCGTCCTTCAGTGAAATCTACCGTAGCTTTGGAAGATCGTGGACACGTCAGAAAACCACGGAAATATGAGAACCACGCCAGCGGAAATCGTGGTTTGATTGAAGATCTACGAAAACTCTGCCCAGTGTAATAGCTCCTAGGGGTGTGTAACTCAGTTCGCATATCACGTATAAAAGTTTCAGAGAGCAGGAGACTGACTTTCTGTATTTGATGTTTGGGCAGAGTTTTTTGCGCCTTCACTCGCCACGCTACTTTTGCAGAGTCTGTGCCTTATAGTTATGTTCTCGTTCCTAGAGTGAAAACTATTTTTCTGAATGAATAAACGTCAATGCTTCACACTCTGAACTTTACCAACCTCCATGTGTTACTTGTTCATCTTTAGTTCGTAACGTTCAGGTGCACACGGCGTTTGTTTGTTTAAGCACACACACACACACACACACACACACACACACACACACACACACACACACATATTTTTGCCCTGTAGCTGTTTCCTTTGCCGCGCGCACACACACACACACACACACACACACACACACACACACACACACGGCTCGTCGGAAAGAAAGCTATTCACCTCCTACTTTATCGTTTGTTTTCTCGGCAAATATGCAAGAGTGAAAGCAGCGGAGCCTTTCCTTCTGCAAGATCCTGGGAGAGAAGAAAATCCTATAGGAGGGGGCGCAAAATCTTCCCCGCCCTCTCCCGTCATCCCTGCTCCCCCCCACTCGCTGCATATCAGTAATTTTCCTGCCTGTATTTTTCCTCTCCCTCATGCCTGTTCCATCTGATTGTACCCTTAAATAATCGTTCCCGAATTTCCATTGCTCTCTTCCCCCTCCTCATCTCTCACTCGGCTAGTTTTCCTATTTCACTTCCCCTCTTTTTTCTTTGTTAAAGGTGGCCTCCAATCCTCCAATTTTCGTTTTGTTTTTCAGTCGTATATTCCTTTCCCTCTTTCCTCCTAATGACATACTCCAGCCTTTTTTTTTCTGTCGTAAATATTTGCTCTCGCCTTTTTCTCTTCCCCCATAACCTTGTCCCTTAGCATCTTTATTTATTCTTTATGTCTGTGTCTGTTTGTTTGCCTGTCCCTATCGGTTTGTTCGGTTTTCTTCTTTCTACCTGTGTGTGTCTGTTTAGCTGTCTTTGTTCGTCGCAGTTTCTACCTGTATATGTATGTGATTGTCTGTCTCCATCTGTCTGTCTGTCTTTGTCTGTGTCTCTGTCTGTGTGTTTGTCACTGTATTTCTGTTTGTCTGTGTTTGTGTTGGTGTGTGTCTGTCTCTGTCGCGTTCTTTTTTCTTTGTTTCTGTGCAAATAAAAACCGTACGTAGTCAGAGTAAAAGAATTGCCGCGGTAGACGCCAGACGCAAGACGGAAGGTTTCTTAGGCAAATGGATTTTCCGCGGTCGGTGCCTTTTTCTCTTTATTTCACTCGCAATCACCACACTGTAAAATTGCAATCCCCTGTTCTTCTCCTCCGCCGAGTCTGTCCCCACTCAAGCGTTCTCTCCTTCCGGCGTTTTTCCAATAAACAATATATTTCAGAACTCGTTTGGTTTACTGCTCCAAAGTCTTCACTCAGACACTTTGACCTCTCGAGTATTTGTGTATTTGTTCCGGAAAGTAAAAAACGTTTGAAAGTTTGCAAGTCCAGCGAAGATGAAGAAAAATGAAAGAACTCCATTTTTTCTTAATGTTTGGAGAGAAAGGAGTTTAGACTATCCGCGCGTGCCCTCGTGTGTGTGTGTGTGTGTGTGTGTGTGTGTGTGTGTGTGTGTGTGTGTGTGTGTGTGTGTGTGTTCGGGCGTGAGTGCGCGTCTGAGTAACTGTCCCCTGTGTCTCTTGTCTGCCAATTTTTTCCTCCACGGATTTCTGTGAATGTCTCTCGCAACAAATATATATTTTTTTTATTTGAGTCCGCGGTCATAGGGTGTTTTTTCTTACGTTTCGTCTATGGGCGCCATAGACGAAACGTAAGTCTTTGGCCCCAGTCCGTTATGGTGCAGGCAAGTGTTTTATAGTGGCGCCATCTTGCTTGCTTGGTCCTCGTCCTCGTCTAGAACTGAAAAGAAAACCATGTATATAGTCTTTCTTGAGCTTATAGGTTCCGCCTGCTATAGGAGTTTTGAGGGAGCCATGCGAGCTTACCAAAGAAAATGTATTGCCTCCGTTTATTTGTGATGTGTATGAGTCGCAGTCTATATTACTTACCTGCTCTGGACGGCGCCATATAAGCCTGCAGTTGCGGCGCCAAGTCACAACCCCCCTAATACGTGTTCTGGAGGCTCTCAGTTTACGCTCATGATTTTGAAATGATTTCCCTGCAATAATTAGCGTAAAGCTTTCATAAATACTTGAGCATCATTTTGTCTTTCTGACTCTGAGATATAAATAAAAAAAATATTAAAGACTTTTGACAGTAAGTTGTGATGAAACGGGTCACACTCAAGCCGTGGACTTGGCCGGAGCGTGTCTGTCCGTGCTCTAGGGGCGTCGCACACACGAGGAACTACGCCGTGTGTTAGGAAAGCCGCTCCCTGTTTGCACCGGTAAGCTCAAAAGAAGAAAAAACAGATTTGTCTCTTTCTGTTGTTCCAGCAACGTGCGCTGTTTTCAGACAACGCTTTCATAATGACAGTGCAGAGAAACTCACCCTTGCACATTTTTTTAATATTATACTTTTTCCCTGAGCGCAGTACATAACGTATCCATTTTCAGAGCTTCACTCCATCTCTTTTTGTTGATGGGAAAACGTTAGAGAGAATGGAGGTCGTTGTTCAGGGCAAGGTACAGAAGGTGAGTTGTCTCCACACAAAGCGTTGTCATAAACTGGTTCAAGGTAAGCCTGGCAAACACAAGCCTTCAAAGGAGATGTATGTATGTGTGTGTGTGTGTGTGTGTGTGTGTGTGTGTGTGTGTGTGTGTGTGTGTCAGCGTTACCATATTATCGTACTCAGAACATCGCATTTATCAGTTCCAGTGCCCAAAACTCTTGTAGCCACACGGATAACGAGATTCCAGTTAAAGTTATCGTTAAAAGCGTTACTTACTGGTGTTTGTTTCCGATATTTGTAAGTCAGAAACCGTGCAATATGATGTGCTGAGTGGCTGAGTACGATAATTTTGTAACGCTGGTGTGTGTGTGTGTGTGTGTGTGTGTGTGTGTGTGTGTGTGTGTGTGTGTGTGTCTGGGATCACACACACTGGTGCATGCATATAATTATGAACACCATTTCGCATATACTCCAACGAAAATGAAACTTCACAAACAAACATTATTCAACATCTATTATTATTATTGCCGGAAAACAGGATGAAGTGGGTCACCGCGTCACCAAATGCAAAAAAAAAAAAAAGTGTCACTTGGCCATGAATAAGTAAACCAAAGGAGAAAGAGAAACGCTAGCGGGGAGAGAGAGAGAGAGAGAGAGAGAGAGAGAGAGAGAGAGAGAGAGAGAGAGACGGAGACTGCAAGGGAAAAGTCAATAAAGAAAAAAAATAAAAGGTTAGGAAACACGTGAGGATAAAACTCGTTGTAGCTTTATTTGGTAACTAATCGATCCTCTTCCTGCCTCCCTTTTCTTCCCTCTCTGCCTCTCTTTCCTCCATCCTTCCTCCCTCCCTTCCCTCCCCTCCCTGCAGCTGTCTATCTACCTTCCTCTCTTTTCTCTCCTCTTCCTTCCTCTCCTTCCTCCATCCACCTTTCTCGCTCTCCGGTCTCCTCCTGCTCTCCTTTCTTCCCTCCCTACCTCCCCTTCCTCCATCCTTCCTCCCTCCCTTCCCTCCCCTCCCTGCAGCTATCTATCTACCTTCCTTCCTCTCTTTTCTCTCCCCTCCCTTCTTCTCTTTCCTCCATATACCTTCCTTTCTCTCTTTTTCCCCCCTTCCTTCCTGTCCTTCCTTCATTCATCTTCCTCTCTCTCTTTTTTCCCCTCCCTTCCTCTCCTTCCTCCATCTACCTTATTCTCTCTTTTCTCCCCTCCCTTCCTCTCCTTCCTCCATCTACCTTCCTCTCTCTCTTTTTTCCCCTCCCTTCCTCTCCTTCCTCCACCCATCTTCCCTCTCCGCCCTCCTACTGCTTTCCTTTTATCTCCTCTTTGCCTCCTGTTTCGAATTTCCTTTAACCTCTTTCGTGTTTTTATCTGTATTTTCTTTTATTTTCAGGTTATTCTTCTTCCTTTATCATTATTTTTTTCGAACTGACAAAAAAAGGGTTATTGTGATGTGCAGTATGTTTTGTCTTTAGTGTTATCTAGACGTTTTTATTTTTATTATTTTTTTCTTGAAGGCCTTAGATGCACTGTCCTAAGGTTGAGGGAGGCTTACGTTCAGAAGGGAGAGGAGCGATAGGTGGATGGCCCTTCTTTTTGGTGTGTGTGTGTGTGTGTGTGTGTGTGTGTGTGTGTGTGTGTGTGTGTACCGAATGTGATGGTGTATGTATGTATGTATGTTTGTAGAAGCAAGACTGTGAATACTCTTTTTGGTTGTCTGGTTTTGTGCATTTGCTGGTTCGTCAGTTAGTCGGTTGTTTGGTTATAAGATGAACACCGAGAGCAGTTTAATGAATGCCCCCAAACTTTACCTTCATCTTTACACTCTTTCTAAAATGCCATAATCATTCACCAAAAAATTCTTCACTGAAACGCGACCTAATTAAATGACATTCTTTTTCTCCGAGAGGCTTATTTTCTGAGCTCCTTTCTTCCGTCTCGGTTCATATCTTCACTATATTCCCCCTCCTCCTCCTCCTCCTCCTCCTTCTCCTCCTCCTCAAGAGAGAGAGAGAGAGAGCTGCAGGCTAACTCTTTTTCGCAAACCTAAACGAACTTCCGCCGCACAGTTGATTCCACCTTGCACTGTAAATGCTCCAGATGACTGCTGGAAGAAAATGAGACCTTGTTGGTTCATATCTCCACTTCGCTTCTAGTATACTCGAGGGAGCTTAGACATGTTACAAGGAAACGTGAGCGAAACGTTTAAACCGAAGAAAGAGAAGCGACCTGCACGCCACGAGAGAGATGTGAAATTATCAGGGCGTTTACAGAACTCACGCCGCTGGACCACAAAGCGCGCACACACGCACACACACAAAGACCACCGCTCACCACCACCACCACCACCAAGGGATTTAAGTCCTCCCACATTCATGAGCAGAATAGAATAGTCACAGCTCCTCGCGAGTATCGGCACGATTTAGTTTTAATTAGTTGGCGCGCTTTGATGGCTTCAACAGACTCGGTGCTACGACTTCTATACGCTGATACTGCTTCTACTACTACTACTACTACTACTATTACTACTACTACTACTACTACTACTACTACTACTACTACTACTACTACTACTACTACCTCGTTTTCTTCTTCTTTATGTTCTTCTTCTTCTTCTTCTTCTTCTTCTTCTCCTTCTTGTACTTCTTCTTTTCCTTCTTCTTCTGCTGCTTGAAAAAAAAAAATAATATAATCCTCAGTGTTTCTTGCGGTCCAGCGTGGCCAGCCGTGTGACGTGTTGGCGGCCGCTCGTAAACCGGCAAGCAGTGTCATCAGCAGCGCGTGGCCGGAAATAATTAAGAGGCGGCGGAAGGAGAGAGAGAGAGAGAGAGAGTTTCAGGCTCAGAATAGCTCCGAGGCTCCGCAGGAAAGGCCGATTTGAAAATGTCCCCAGTTTTTTTATACATTTTGCTGCGCCGTGTGGCCTTGTGGCGGAGTCGGTGAGGCGTCGTTTTGTCTGATTATCGTATTGATCATTATGAGTTATATTTAGAAATGTTGCATGTTTTTTTACTATTGCAGGAGAATCATGACGGTGGGAGAACAGATGAGCGCTGGTGTGACAGGTTGTTTCTGTATGAAGTAGTTCTGCTGAATGGATACTGATTAACACTTACGGACAATGCCTCTTTGATGTTATTTCCTAAACCTCTTTGATGTAACTTATTTGATCACTGTTTTGGGTAACGCGAGTATTGTTACAAGACCCAAGATTGAAGCACATTTAATAAAGAACTGCAGTTTATTATTATTTTTTTTCATGTAGTCATTTGGTTTTCATTTAATTTTACAACTCTGTTTTTCCATTCAGTTCAAAACGATAATATTACAAAAAATATCTATCACTATATTTTTAATACATGAATGCTTTTTGTGCTTAGAATTTTGCGCTTAAACTCAATGCATCTCTAAAAACTGGTATTTGTAGCACTTGTAAATATAAATTCACTTTTTACGCTGCAGGAGAACCTCAGGACTGCGAAGATTCAATCAGTGCGAAATGTATTTGAGTCTGAACGAGAAGGGAAGGAAATTCAATTATTTCCTTTCAGCACTCAGCCTTTCAAGGCTTTAATGGGTGTGGGTGTCGTCTGTATATGTCTGTCTGTGTATGGCGCTGCTGTGGTGTAGTGGTTAGCACGCCTAGCCACGAATACGCGGACCCGGGTTTGATTCCAGCTCAGGTCAGTCGGTGTTGTGTCTCCCAGCCGTCCATCCTTCCCTTTCGGGCTGGGCGATAAATGGGTACCCGGGAAACTTGGCCCTGTGACCCGGGGTAGTGGGTTCTTATCAGACACAGACGCTAGTGTTGAGATGACGGAGATGAGTGCCGACGCAACGCGTAGCTATAGCGTCTGCCTCCAAATTATCTTTTATTTGTTTGTCTGTATCACTAGTTGCAATTATTCATTCGTCACCGCTGACTCCTTAACATTTACGATTTCGACTATCGTCACTACAGCAAGTATACGTGGAGAGGTGAGGGATCATGAATTGTTATACATTTGTTGCAGGATCATTGTCTTAAGGAACCTAGTATTTTTTCTGTTATATTTGATGCTGAACTATTTTACACAGAATATCTAAATGTGTATGTATATATGTATGTATGTATTTATATGTGTGTGTGTGTGTGTGTGTGTGTGTGTGTGTGTGTGTGTGTGTGTGTGTGTGTGTGTGTGTGTGTGTGTGTGTAACATACCCGTATCTTCTAACAATCTGACATGCTTGCAGGTGCTCCAGGTTGGTCGTCACTCACGCCCCGGGCGGTGATGGTGAGTACTGTTCACACGCCTCTGTTGCCTGTTCTGGGAATCTGTCTTTGACCTTGTTCCCTCCTATTACTGTTCTGGGTACGGCTGTATACTGATTGTCTTCACATAGTTGGCTGTACACACAATTCTCGTATCACGATTGTTGCTTATTGAGGGAAGTGACGAGCGAGTTCTTAAGAAAAGAACGTGTATAGTTTTTACCTCCCCTGGGGAAAACTGTGACATAAACTGTGTTAACCCGGATATCACATGGGTTGTTACCACGTTACATTGGCTCAAGCGCCGATGTGACGGAGATGAGCACCGAGGGCACGCGTAGCTTTAGTGAATGCACCCAGCCTTACTTTGCTTTGCCCTTCCTTTCATTTGACTCACCCAGCGCCGTCACCTGCTATTGTTGCTTCTTCTGAACCTGCAACCAGCACGCTGTCACCCATATTCCTTGCTGACGCTTGACTTCCCCCAACGGTCCCTCCACTCAGGTGATGAAATGACAAAAAGAGAAGAAAACAACTGTCCATGATTGTTCCATTATAAGGGACCCAAGTCTGAGACGAAGAGGACAAGATGGACACACATCATCACTAGTAATGCCAAAAACGTCACGCCTTCGCAACAGCGTTAAAATAGTGACAGTTTCTGGTAATAGTAAAAAAAATAATTGAAGGTACATATAAAAAGCTAGGTTTTTATCACGTCACCAACAGCATAAACTTTCAGTATAAGGTCGATATTATAAGACACTTTTGCTACTCACATCAGCTATTTCTAAAGGTCAAAGAGGGGGTCAGTCGGGTTCTAATGAGTGTTTCTTAAGGTTCACGGTACAGAAGAAGGGTCACACTACCACCAGGGTCATAAATCTACTCCTGGAAATGCCCACAACTCCTACGAAAGCCTTGTCAAATCTACTCCTGGAAATGCCCACAACTCCTACGAAAGCCTTGTCAAATACGTGTTCTTTGGCGGCGAAATGTCTTGTAATTTGACCGGAGACTAATTACCACGTAGTTACATTTTCACACTAATTGGCACGTTCTTAGTCACGTTACTTCATCTTATCAGCATCCTGAGCACCCCGTGACGATGTACTGAGGCATCATGCATAGTCCTCCCCGCCGTGGACAATGAAGTCAGTCAGGTAACGGTCATTGAATAAACCAAACTGGGCCATCGATGCCCTCTCGCAACACAACACTGCGCCTTTAACACACGAGGCGCCCCACGCCCAGGCCGGCACGCAGCCCGCCCGCCACACCACACGACCAGCGACATGCACACCCTGAGTCGGTAACAGAATCTAAATGAGTCTGGACCGTAATCACTTTGTTCGCTGTTTGTTGAGAGCATTCACAGCGTCGCCACGTTGCCTCCCCCCCGAAAAAAAAAAAAAAAAAAAAAAAAAAAAACCGCTGCAAAAACAAGGCCAAACAATTACTTTTCCAAACCTTTAAACTTTTTGAGATTTTTTCCCCGTTTTGTATTGATTGTTTTCTTTCTGGCGCTCAAATGAAAAAAAGGAATGGAAGAAACGATGGCGTCACGTCAGCATTGTCTAAACTCCAGCTAGATAACTTCTAGTGAAAAGATCGAAACTTTGTCTCAGAATAAAGACAAACCATTGAAGCTGAGAAAATGTCTAAATCCGATTTGTGTTTGCAGGAAATCTTGAAAAAATCGGTACGTTCTTTGTACCGTAATAGGAAACATAGAAACATATAATACAGGAAGAAGAAACGTAGTCAGAGTCGATAGGAGTCTTAAGGCTAACAATGAGCGTAATTCTTCTTGATTCTATTGATGATTGAGTGGATGGCGTGGATATATACTGGTTTGATTGAATTGGTAACTTACATTTGGAATTGATAACTTTTAGCGAATTCAATGATACAATGTCGGGTCAAGGTAACGGAAGACGCGAGTTATATATGCTTCAGACACACACACACACACACACACACACGCAGACCCCCTTCACCCCCACACACACGCTCACACATACACAGACGGATCCCCCCTCCCCCCCCCCCCACCCCCCCTCACACACTGAGCCCACCAGTCTTTCCTTCTCAATGCTGTCAGCTCCAGAAATTCGTTTACGACTCCAAAACACATTACACTTGTCCTTCGTGTCGCCACCTTGACGTCAGGGGAATAGAAGCAGGCCATGGAAAGCAGCACAGAGGAGGAAAAATTTTGATGTACGAAAAAGAAGAAGTGTGTGAAAAATAGATGAAGTCACAATTAACGACCTTGACAGTTCTCCGTTAAGACTTCCAGCGGTTTACGAACGAGCGTGTGGAGTGTTGACAGACGACGAGAGGGTATGAAAAACGTGACCTTGAAAGTCTCGCGGAAGTGTTTTGAGGCGCTGCGGGGTTCAGTGGCGAGTGTCGAGTTGCCAAGGGAGTGTGTGAGTGTGTGTGTGTGTGTGTGTGTGGGTGTGTTGGTGGGTGTGGGTGTGGGTGTGGGTGGAGAGGGTACGATAGCTGAGTAACAAATTAGCGAACATTCTGCGCGCTCTAAAGACTGTTCTTGGGGAGACTGAATGTATGTCCAAGGATGCGTGTTAGTGTACGTGTTGGGAGGGGAGTGTGTGTGTGTGTGTGTGTGTGTGTGTGTGTGTGTGTGTGGGTGGGTGGTTGTTTATGTTTGTGTTTGTGTATGATGGGAAGGGATGTGTGTGTGTGTGTGTGTGTGTGTGTGTGTGTGTGTGTGTGTGTGTGTGTGTGTGTGTGTGTGTTGGTAAATGTGGTGGGTGTTTGTGTGTGGACGTGTGGGCGGGCGGCAAGTGTATATTGTTGTCTGACAAATTGCCAGGCAGTTCTGCGCGCTTTGTATAAATGCTGTGCCAGGCTGAATGGACGTGACGGACAGGGAAATGTTGGGCTCGCACAAAGGGCCCCGCGAGTATTGTAGCGCCGCCTATAAATTAATATTCAATAGTAACGAAATAACATGCAATAAGGTTTTGATAATGACTTTTTTTACGTCAGTGACTTTAAAAATAGAACAATGGCTGCAGTTAATGAAAAAAAAACTGCTTTCATGATTAATTTTGTTTGTGTTGAACGAAATTAGAAAGAAAACATCAATGACGTCTGTTAACTTTTAGCTGATCAAGTGAGTGGCCTTGAAGAGTTTCCACCGGCTTTTGCGAAACATGCCTAACGATTGTGTTATTTCTCTCTCTCTCTCTCTCTCTCTCTCTCTCTCTCTCTCTCTCTCTCTCTCTCTCTCTCTCTCTCTCTCTCTCTCTCTCTCTCTCTCTCTCTCTCTCTCTCTCTCTCTCTCTCTCTCTCTCTCTCTCTCAAATTTACAACTTATAATATATATGATTATTAAGTTAACTGACATTGGTAAAGTTCAACAACAAACATCTACCACGAATATACCAACCTCTTCCTTTCCTTCCCTCCTCCCTCCTTCCTACCTTCCTTCCCTCCCTTCCTCCCTTCTTGCTTCTTTCATTGCATCATCATCATTCCTGTTCGCTTTATTTCTCCCTTTCGTTTTTCCTTCCTCCTATTTTGTCGCTAGCATCTCTTACTTTTATTTTTCTTATGTTTGGGTGGCTGTATTCACATTTCTGTCAGTATGTCGTTGTTTGTAGTTCAGTTTGTTTCTCTCCCTGTTTTCTTTGTTCGGAACAGTTAGTAAGCACCAGGTATTCATTAAGCACCAGGTATTCATTTGACATCTGCATGCTGCTTTGAAATCGGCGACTCTTGACATCCCTTTCAGTCTCCTCGTCGGCCTACACAGGGGAATGCCTTCTATGTTGTTTCAAAGTTCATCATTCAAAGCCAGGCGTATGGATCAGGTGTTTGTTACTGTTTGCGCCGCGTGACTGGAGATGCACTGAGGCTGAACGCTGGCTGGTTGGCTGGAGGGCATGTGGTCGAGCGCCTCAACTCTGCTGCGTTGTGAACATGTGCAGGTGAACTTGGCAGCATCCATCCCACCGTTGCTTGAGACTGTAGTGCTTGATGGATTGACCGCATACACCCCCTTCAAAACATGATAAACTGCTGAATAACTAATTGTATACTTTAGGTTCGAAGAAAAAAACGTCCATCATGTTCCAGTTCAGACCTTATTATTATTTCCGATTGGGGCAAGAGGAACCTGGTGTCCTTCAACGCCTCAAAAACACAGTTTCTTCACCTATCCACTCGACACAATCTTCCAAACAACTATCCCCTATTCTTTGACAACACTCAGCTATCACCTTCTTCAACACTAAACATCCTCGGTCTATCCTTAACTCAAAATCTCAACTGGAAACTTCATATGTCATCTCTTACTCAATCAGCTTCCTCGAGGCTGGGCGTTCTGTACCGTCTCCGCCAGTTCTTCTCCCCCGCACAGTTGCTATCCATTTACAGAGGCCTTGTCCGCCCTCGTATGGAGTATGCATCTCATGTGTGGGGGGGTCCACTCACACAGCTCTCCTTGACAGAGTGGAGTCAAAGGCTCTTCGTCTCATCAGCTCTCCTCCTCATACTGATAGTCTTCTATATCTCAAATTCCGCCGCCATGTTGCCTCTCTTTCTATCTTCTATCGATATTTTCATGCTGACTGCTCTTCTGAACTTGCTAACCGCATGCCTCCCCCCCTCCCGCGGCCCCGTTGCACACGACTTTCTACTCATGCTCATCCCTAAACTGTCCAAACCCCTTATGCAAGAGTCAACCAGCATCTTCACTCTTTCATCCCTCACGCTGGCAAACTCTGGAACAATCTTCCTTCATCTGTATTTCCTCCTGCCTACGACTTGAACTCTTTCAAGAGGGTATCTGGACACCTATCCTCCCGAAATCGACCTCTCTTTTTGAACACTCCTTTGACCTCTGTTCGGGAGCAGTGAGTAGCGGTCTTTTTTTCTTTTTTTCTTTACGCCCTTGAACTGTCTCCTTAGCTGTAAAAAAAAAAAAGTTCAAAAATATCATGTTAAAGGTGCAAAGAGTAAATAAGTGGCCGTGTACTTATTCGTGAAGATTAGCATTTTATCATTGGTTTTTAATTTTTCTTACTTCTAATAGTGTGAGGGTTATATTTTGCATACCTGTCTCCTCCTTTTAAGATATGTCCCTGCAAAAAAAAAAAGAAAAAAAAACAAACTCGTACTTATATTTTCTGAGAGTTTTTTTTTGTTTTTACTGAGTCGCTCGAATATCCCGATCGCGGCCCATTCCCTTAATCCCTTGAATGCGGATTTCCTACAGTTAGACATCACCAAGCTACAGGAATGGAACAAAAAGTGTCTGCTACAATTCAATGAAGAAAAATGTAAAGTCCTGCACCATGGGAGGGGATATCAAGCACACCAGTACCACATGGGAAACACTCCACTATCCACCACAGAGGCAGAGAAAGACCTGGGAGTATTATGTTCCAGGCTAGCAGGGAAGGCCAAATCCGTGATAACCGCAGCGGACGGGTTAACTTTCATTGAAACTTCGGTCACGAGGAGCATCGGCGGTAACTTTGGCCGTCAAGGATCGCGAGTAAACACACCGTCCGCCACGCCAACACAGCGGCGGGAAAAGTTCGGTCCATGAAAGTGTGCGCGCCTGGAAGGAAAAAAGGGAATTCCTGCCATAATTAGATCGATGGTGGTATGCTGTGTTGATGAGGGCTATAAAGGTTTCATAAAGAGGGATTTGGATCATGTTAATTGTTTATGCATTAAGGGCTTTTCATAGTGATAGATACTACGAGGAATGTGGTTGCATAAGAAGAGTAAAGGAATATAGATCAGATAAATTTAGTGTTTAATATCAAAGTCAGGAATCAGCCATTTAGGTAAGGAGATTCATTATTTACGATTCATGAAATGTCCAGCAGGTAAAAGGAGATAATGTCTTTATTCTGAAATGTTAATATTTATTGGCGATTTGGATGATTTTATGGAGATTAACCCTTGACTGCGGATTTCCTACAAGAAGACATCACCAAGCTACGGGAATGTAACAAAAAATGGCTGCTACAATTCAATGAAGAAAAATGTAAAGTCCTGCACCTTGGGAAGAGATATCCAGCACACCAATACCACATGGGAAACACTCCACTATCCACCACAAAGGCAAAGAATGACCTGGGACTATATGTAACCAGGCTACCAGGGAAGGCAAAATCTGTGCCAATCGCAGCGGACGGGTTAAATTACGTCACTCGTAGGTGTTAAGAGGAAGACGAGACGAGAATACTCCACTAGACTGATTCCTAGATGTTGTTGTTGCTTGCTTTTCATTTAAATCATTATGACAGCAGCGCGCTCCCTTTATAGTTCAAATACGGGAAACATCCTCTTAGCAAACTTCAAAGAAAAAAAAATATCAAAGAGGCCTTTCAGTGGCATAAATAACACTGTTCGTGAATGATATTTTTCGTCTGAGAACCCTTTTTTTTCACCTCTTTGGAACACGCGTCGCTCCAAAGAAACTGTAAATCTCTCAAAACAGCGGATTCCCGAAGAAATGCAAAGCAGCAAGCCGAACGTAGCAGAAAGTGTGTCGCGTGTGGGAAAGAAAACATCTCATTTTATTGTGTTACCGAAACTTTGAGGGACGGGCCAGCGGCGGACCTTGTGTGTATAGGGGGGGGGAGGGAACCACTAAGGGAGAGAATGGCGAGAAGGGAGAAGGAAGGAGGGAGCAAGGGAGGCATGGAGGGAAGGGAGAAGAATGAAGAAGAGAGCAGAGGAGGCTTGAAGGAAAGGAAAAAGGACGAAGAAGAGGAGACAGAAGGGAAGGGAGACTAAAACGAAAGGAGACACGGAGAGAAGGGAGAAGGATGGAGAGAGCAGGGGAGGCATGGAGGAGAGGGAGAAGGCTGAAGATGAGGGCAGGTGAAGGGAGGGAGACGGAAATAGGAGAGCGTGGGACAAAGGAGAGAGGAGTGGAGGCAGGGAGAGAAGGGAGGAGTGTGGAGGGAGAATAGGGAGGCAGGGAGAAGAGGCAGAGAGCGGAGGAGGCGCGGAAGGAAGGGCCTATTTTATAGTGACGTCGTTCCTCCCTCACTCAAAAATTCTGTTACAACTTTCCCGCCAAACAAGACCAAGATCAACACACTTCCCTACGCTCCCTTCCTCCTCTCCCTCCTTCTCCCTCTCTCCTTCCCTCCCTCTGTATCCATTCACCTCGACCCATATCACCTTCTTCGTCCTCTTTTCCAGTTATTTTCCATCTTGTCACCGTTTGTTATTCTCCTTCTTTTCCTTTGTCGCTTCATTCTCCTCTCTCTCCATTCGGCCAGTCTCTCCCCCTCCTCCTTTTCGCTCCTCCTGTTCGCTCTCCTCTTTTCTTTTTTTTTCATTCACATCCTACTGTTTCTACCTCTTGTTTCCCTTCGTAGTCCTCCTCTTCTTCGCCTCTTTCCTTCCTCTATGTTTAAATCTCTTGTTTCGGGTTTGTTTTAATTTTTTTGTGTGTGTGTGTGAGTCCCTTCTCGTTTACTCTTTCTTCCTCTTTACTCTTGCATTTTGCCTTTCTTTGCCCTCCTTTGCTCCACTCTTGTCACTTATCCTTTCTACTTCACCCTCTCTTGCCTCCCTTTCTGCCATTTTCCGACGCTTTTCAGAAGATATCACCGTGGGACTTTGTGGTGTGCGAACGGTTTACTTGACACAACATGGCCCTTCCCCCCCTCCTTCTCTCTCTTTCTCTCCTTCATACGTTTCTTTCTTGCTTTTTTATTCCTTTCTCCTTTCCTTCCTTTTTCCCTTTTCTTTCTCCCCTTTTCCTGCTTTCCTTCCTTACCCTTTTCTCTTTTTTCTCTCTTTCCTCCACACTTTTTTTTTTCCTCTCTCAGACTCCTTCCCTTCCTCCCCTTCCTCTTCTCTCTTTCTGTATCTCCTTCTCTCTCCTCCTCCCCCCTTTTCCCTCTCAGCCTCCTTTCCTTCCTCCCCTTCCTTTTCTCTCTTTCTGCCTCTCCCTTTCTCCTCCTCCCTACTCTCTCTCTCAGCTTCCTTTCCTTCCTCCCTTTTCCCTTCTTTCTTTCTCTCCTTCTCTCTCCTCCCCACTTTCCTTTGTCAGACTCCCCTTCCTCCTTCTCTTTCTCCCCATTCTCTCCCTCTCTCCTCCTCCTTCCCTTCCTCCTCACCTTTCTCCTTCCCTTCCTTCCCTTCCTCCTACCCTTTCACTTTCCCTTCCTTCCCTTCCGCCGGACCGCCCCTCTCCTGGCGCCAGAATCGACTTCCTGCTATACACAGCCTGATGAATTTGGGTTGGCGTTGATAATTAAGCTATTTTGGTGGCGTCAAAAATACTACGTGTTTACTAATCGAGGGTTCATCAGGGCTGGTCATGTTCCTCGGCAGCCTGGACACAGTTTGGTCTCCTTTCATTACCTCGTTGATTTTTTGCTTGTTTCCTTCCTCGCTTGCTTACCTTTTCATCATGTTCCCTTTCTTTTGCTTTCTTTCCTTCCTCACTTTCTTTTTTTATATTTTTTCTTTCTTCCCTCTCTCACTCCTCTCTGCCCTTCTGTCATCTCTTCTTTCTTGTTTTCTTGCTTTCTTTCCTCCCTCTCTCATTTCTTTCTACCTTTTCATCATGTTCCCTTTCTTTTGCTTTTTTTCCTTCCTTCCTTTCTTTCTTTTTTATTCTTTCTTCTCTCATTCCTCTCTACCATCTCTCTCTCTCTCTCTCTCTCTCTCTCTCTCTCTCTCTCTCTCTCTCTCTCTCTCTCTCTCTCTCTCTCTCTCTCTCTCTCTCTCTCTCTCTCTCTCTCTCTCTCTCTCTCTCTCTCTCTCTCTCACTCTCTCCTCTCTCTCTCTCTCTCTCTCTCTCTCCTCTCTATCTCTCTCTCTCTCTCTCTCTCTCTCTCTCTCTCTCTCTCTCTCTCTCTCTCTCTTCTTTCTTGTTTTCTTGCTTCCTTTCCTCCCTCTCTCATTCCTCTCTACCCTCCTTCCTTTCTTCCTTACTTCCTTCGTTCTCTCGTTGTCTCATTTTTCTTCATCATCTTTCCTTCTTTTCGTCGTTTTTTTCCTTCCTTCTATTTTGTTGCCAGCGCCTCTTCCTTTTTTTTTTTTTCTTATTCTGTTTGAGTCGCTGTAATTACGTTTTTCTCTGGCTTCTTTGTTTGTAGGTCATTTTGTTTCTTTACCTATTTTCTTTGTTCTTATTTTATTTTCTTAATTCACTGTTTCTGTGAGTCTCTGTCTTATTCTTGGTCTGTGTCTGTCTAAAGGAATTATCTTGTTTTTTCTTCCTTGCTCTGTTATACTGCTTAAGTGTTCCTCTATTGTTTCCTTTGTTCTGTCTGTATGTCTCAGTATCTCTATATATCTCTATCTCACTATCTATCTCTTGGGTGTTGTTCTATATGCCTGTCTGTACCGTCTTGTGTGCGTGTGTGGCGTGGATCTGGAGGCAAGGCGCCGTTACCTGTGTTTAGTGCCGTGGACGCGCCGTAATCTCAGCGGATCGCCAAATCGATAAGAGCATCATCATCATCAGTAGCAGCAGCAGTCCTACGTCGAGGCCGCCGCGCCGTCCACGTCACGGCGACAGGATTGCAACAGCCTCCACAGCAACAGCCTCAGCGTGAGCCCAGCGACGATTGCTACGCATTGCATCGCCGGCAGCCTCTCTCTTATTCTCCGAGTGCTGAATAAATTTTAAGCTTATAACTTTTCTCATGTATCTAGTAATTTTTTCAGGGAATAAATTTTCAGTTGCAAAATTAACTGAGGCGAGAGTTTAAATAATAATTTCACGAATGACGCACACAGACTTTTGTTTTACGTAGTGTTGTGAAACTTGTTGCTGTGGTTTTATTATTAATCATTCCGCTGAAATACCCCGCAGCCTGCCCCCACCCAATTAAGACCTCTCCTTGCACTAGATACAGGCATAACGACACTGATTAGCGTTCCTCGAATCCCGATAACTATTTCACCTATTTCTCCACAGGTCGCTGTCCTCTGTGGCATGAGCCTGTTGGATCACCCAGTGGAAGGCAAGCTCAGGGAACAAGGGGAAAGCTATCCGCTAGCCAAAAGATTATTAAATTAACATGTGGAAACACGATTAGGTACATAACTGAATAACTTAGGAATTCATTCGGTAATTATGGATCCACAACATGAAATCCAAAACCCGCGGTCTTGCTTGTAAAACCTAGTGACTTATTATAATGATTTTGTCTCAGTAAATGATGAAACCACATTCTAGGAGCAGTAAGTAGCGGGCTTTTTTTTCATTATTTTTTTACGCCCTTGCACTGTCTCCTCTGCTGTAAAAAAAAAAAAAAAGATTTCCCTGTCTCTTGAGATACGCCGCCTTCGTGTGAAACTAATCATATGTTAAAGAATACTCCTTGACTTTATGAATGTGGATGGATACAAGTTGGTAACGATGGATGGCAAATAATAAACCAGAAATTTGGGTGTTAAAGTTATGTTTCAAAAATACACCAAAGTCTTTTTTACCAATGGTCCGTGAGTCAGCACAACGCGGCTGACTCACCTGAACACAAACTCGACCGACCTTGATACTCGTTAATATGCGTGTGTGTGTGTGTGTGTGTGTGTGTGTGTGTGTGTGTGTGTGTGTGTGTGTTAATACGTGTGTTAATATGCGTGTTAAATATATGTGGTTAAATGATCTCTCTCTCTCTCTCTCTCTCTCTCTCTCTCTCTCTCTCTCTCTCTCTCTCTCTCTCTCTCTCTCTCTCTCTCTCTCTCTCTCTCTCTCTCTCTCTCTCTCTCTCTCTCTCTCTCTCTCTCTCTCATCATCACGTTACGTCACCAGGATCATGTACCTTATTCGTACCTGTGATTCAGCCTCGGCCTCACCTGTGTAGGGTTAGGCTGCTAAGATTAGTCTTCCGCCCTTCCGGCCTCTTGGGGTGAGTCACTTTGTTTATGTGTGTGTGTGTGTGTGTGTGTGTGTGTGTGTGTGTGTGTGTGTGTGTGTGTGTGTGTGTGTGTGTGTGTGTGTGTGTGTGCGTTTCCAATTACTTCGTACCCTTTGCTTTTATAATTTCTTTTTGTACGCGTTTTTTTAAAATTTTTTTTTAGCCAGGAACAATATTCTTTTTTGTTTACTTTCCTCATTTATTTTTGTTTCCAATTCTATTTTATTATTCACATGCATCAGTTGTGTGTTTCTTTAATTGATGAACAGCCGGTCCATCTCTGTCTGTGTGTGTCAGTTTGCAAGTCAGACAGTCAGTCAGTGGATATATCAGTTAGCCAATTAGTCAGTCAGTCAGTCAGTTGGTCAACATGTCCATCAGTCTATATTTATTAATTTCCTTTTACGTCATTCTCTCTTTTTCTCTCCTCGTTAGTGTGTGGGGGGAGTGTTTGTCTGTCTATCTCTCTGTCTGTTTGCTTGTCTGTCTGCGTCTTTGTAGGTGTGTATGTAAGATTATTTTAGTTTATTTTCCTATCTTATATTTCAATCTACATATACTATCTATCTATCTTTTCCATATTACTCTATTTATTTATCTATATATTTACTAGTTTATTTTTCTATCTTTCTCTTCCTCTCCTGATGCTTCCTGAAGACCACTTTGGGAAGACGTCGGAACGGAATGAAAAACCTTTAGCGAGGAATTTGCTTCATGTGTTTGCGTATCCTATTAATTTTTCCTTTTGTTTATATGTCTATGTATTTATTAGTTTATTTTTCTTTCTTTCTTTCTTTCTTTTCCTTTCCTTCCTAGAGCTTCCGTAAGACCATTTTGGAAACCTATCGCCGGGTAAGTTTTTATATTACTCTTTGTCTTTAACTATGTATTTATTAGTTTCCTTATCTTTCTGTCTTTCTCTTCCTCTCCTGAAACTTCCTGAAGACCACTTTGGGAACCTGTCGGCAGAGACTGGGAAACCTATCGCCGGGGAACCTGCTCCGTGTATCAAATTTCATCTTCACCGTGAGCAGCCGGGGACAGGAAACACTAGCGCCGGGGAGAGGAAAACTGGTCTTCTTTCCAATACTGACAGCGAAACCTCAGACTGGAGCGGAGCCGGTTACCGAGCAGCCTCAAAAGAAGAGCAAAAAGTTAATTAAGATTTCTATTTTAGCTTCACTACCCTTGATTAATGATGTTCCGTTTCCGGGGTTTCCTTATGCACCCAAATTACGCCGATTGAGAAAAAGAGCACACAGGAAAGGAAAAAAGAGAAAAGAACAGTCGAAAGATGAAACAAAGAGAAGGAATATTGCGAAAAGAAGTTGAAGAAAAAGAGGAGGAAGAGAAATGGTTTGAGAAAGAGGGAAAGGAGGAACAAAAATAGCTGAATAATTAAAAAGAAAAAATATATATAGAGAAGGAGTGAAAAATAAAAAGAAGAAGGAAGGAGAGAAGGGAAGCAAGAAAACAGAAATGAAAAAGGAAAAAAATGCGGAGACGGAATATCACAACTATAAAAAAAAGAAACTAAAAAAAGGTGAAACAACAAAGTAGAGAGAGAGAGAGAGAGAGAGAGAATTATTGTTGCTTTACCCTCGGCGTGAGATCAACATGACGCCACACCTAATCAGTTAATTAACTCCACCGTTCAGGAGCAACAACAACAACAACAACAACAACAACAACAACAACAACTATCACCACCAACAACAGAGGAGAAGGAAAAAGAGGAGGACCAGGAGGAGGAGGAGAAGAAGGAACAAGAAGAAAAATATTGTAAAGAAGAAAACGAGGAAGAGAAAGAAAAATCATAAGAATATATAGAGAAAGAGGAAGAAGAGAAGGGCAACAAGAAAGGGGTTATAAAAGAGGAAAAGAAAGAGGGAGACGGGATATCCAGTAACAGCAGCTACAAAAAACAACAACATTCAACAACAACAACAACAACAGCCACATCTTTTTACAGCAAAGGAGACAAACAGGGTCACAACATCGCAAAAAGATAGGGTAGTAGTAATAGTAGCAGTAGTAGTAGTAGTAGTAGTAGTAGTAGTAGTGATGATAATTATATAAACATTTTGATATTATACTGGATGGTAAAATTTCTCACCGTCCGGCACGTAAAGATGATGACCCACTCTGTCTCTCCTCCTCCTCCTCCTCCTCCTCATGCATCTCCATCCCGCTTCCCTACCCGAGCCAGCCACCATTTCACCTTCTCTCTCTCCTCCCCTCCCTTCCCTTCCTCTCTCACTTCTTTGTCCCTCGCGATCCTCTCTCTCCCTCTTGCTAATTCCTCTCCTCTTCCCCTCCTCTTCCCCACATTTTTTTTTCGAGTTCTCTTTCACCTTTTCATCAGTGGCTTTTTCCTCTGTGTTTTTTTTCTCGTTTTCTCTCCCCGTTGCAATCCCTTCCTCCTCTTTTTTTCTCTCCAATCTTTTGTCTCACATTTTGTCTTCTTATGTTTTACTCAACTTCTCCTATCCCCTCCCTTCCTCCTCCTCCTCCTCCTCCTCTTCCCTCTCTTCCTTCATTTCTCTTCCTCTTCCTTCCTTCTTTTGTTTCGTGTTTCCTTATTTCAGAACTTCAATTTTTTTCTTTCTCACCATTTTTTCTTAACTTCTCTCCTTGATTTTTTATTTTACTATTTTTATTATTTTTTAAAGCTTTCTCTTCTTTCTTCTTTACCTTCCCTTCCTCCTTCCCCTCTCCCCCTTATTTCTCTCTCCTTCCTTACTTCCTCCTTTCATCCTCGGTTTTCCTTACTCAAGAACTTCAATTTTTCTTCATTATCGTGCTAATTTACCCTCGCTCCTCCATCATTTTCTAGTTTCATTATCTTCTTATTCCACTTATTTCTTTGTTTTACCTCCCTCCCTCCTCCTCTCCTTATTTCTCTCTCTTCCTTCCTTCTTCCTTTTTTTTCTCGGGTTTTCCTTACTCCAGAACTTCTATTTTTCTTCTTTTCTATTCTCACCTTCTCTCCTCCGTCCTTATCTAGTGTTTTTATTATTATTATTATTTTTTTTTTTTTAATCAAAGGTATAGTAAGATGAGGAAGTGGGTTAGTGGTGAAGGTACAGGTGGGGGAGAAGGAAAAACAATAGGAGTGTACAGGTGTTTGGTATAGGTTCGTTAGTTGTTCTTGTGTTGTTTATTTTTTATCGGGAACCTTATTTGTTTACCTTTTATCATTCTGCTTATTTTTTTTGTTTTCCCGCCCTCCCTTCCTCCCTCCCTCTCTCCCCACTCATTTTTTTCCTTCCTTCCTCACTTTTTCCTCGTTTTTCCTTAGTACCGAACTTTTCTTCCTCTGCTACTTTTTTTCTTTATTTTCTCTAAAGCTTACTATAATTATTTCTTTGGTGTCTCGCCCTTCCTTCCTCCCTCTCTCTCTCCCCACTCATTTTTTTCCTTCCTTCCTCACTTCTTCCTCGTTTTTCCTTTGTACCGAACTTTTCTTCCTCTGCTACTTTTTTTCTTTATTTTCTCTAAAGCTTACTATAATTATTTCTTTGATGTCTCGCCCTTCCTTCCTCCCTCCCTCTCTTCAAATCTCTCTCTTCCGTCTTTCCTTTTTTTTCTTTCATCTTTTTTTCCTTTGTACCGAACATTTCTTCTTCTGCTACTTTTTTCTTTGTTTTCTCTAAAGCTTACTCTAATTATTTCTTTGTTTTCTTTCCCTTCCTTCCTCCCTCTCTCTCTCTCTCTCTCTCTCCAAATCTCTCTCTTCCGTCTTTCCTTTTTTTCTTTCTCGTTTTCCCTTTCAACAGATCCACTTTACCTACCTTTTCATTCTATTTTACATTCTCTCCTTCCAACTGTTCTGTTTTCTTATATATTTTCCCTCCTTCCCTCAATCTCTTCATATTTCTCTTCCTCCTTTTTTTCTCGTTTTTCCTTTCTACAGATCCACTTTTCTTCCCTACCACTCTAACTTACCCTCTCTCCTCCTTTCTCCTCTATTTTTTTATATATATTTTCTTTAAGGCTTTCTTTGCTCTCCATCCCTCCCTCTCATCACATCTCTCTCTTCCTCCCTTCTCTCTCGTCTTTTCCTTTCGACAGATCCACTTTTCATCCCTACCACTCTAACTTACCCTCTCTCCCCCTTTCTCCTCTATTTTTTTATATATATTTTCTTTAAGGCTTTCTTTGCTCTCCATCCCTCCCTCTCATCACATCTCTCTCTTCCTCCCTTCTCTCTCGGTTTTTTCCTTTCGACAAAGCCACTTTTTCTCCCTTACCATTCTGTCTTACCTTCTCTCTTTCTTTCTTCTCCATGTTTTTTCATTGTGTTTTTAAGTCTTTCTCTGATCCTCTTGCTTGGTTATTCCTCCCTCCTTCTTCTATCCCCCTCCCCCCCCCCCCTCCCGCGCGCGTTACCAAGAGGCCAGGGACGTGAGATGGAATTTAACAGAGCCATTTAACCTTGGGAAGAGAAATCCATAACCCAGTAACGCGGGGGAATTCGTGCACGGTTTCCACTGCTGCCTTATTTTGGTTTGGTTTGGCTCAGTTTATTTATGAGAGCAATAATTCATGGGTGACCGTTGCTCTTCTCTCTCGCTTTTCTCTTTCTGTTTCCCTTTCTCTCGTTTTTTCTTTTTTCTTTTTCTTTTTATTTCTCTCCTTTTCTCTTCCCTTCTTTTTTCTTCTCTTTTCTTTTCTCCTCTTTTCTTTTCTCCTCTTTTCTTTTCTTCTCTTTTCTTTTCTTCTCTTTTCTTTTCTCCTCTTTTCTTTTCTCCTCTTTTCTTTTCTTTTCTTTTCTTTTCTTCTCTTCTCTTTTCTTCTCTTCTCTTTTCTTCTCTTCTCTTTTCTTCTCTTCTCTTTTCTCCTCTTCTCTTTTCTCCTCTTCTCTTTTCTTCTCTTCTCTTTTCTTCTCTTCTCTTTTCTTCTCTTCTCTTTTCTCCTCTTCTCTTTTCTCCTCTTCTCTTTTCTCTCTCTCTCTCTCTCTCTCTCTCTCTCTCTCTCTCTCTCTCTCTCTCTCTCTCTCTCTCTCTCTCTCTCTCTCTCTCTCTCTCTCTCTCTCTCTCTCTCTCTCTCTCTCTCTCTCTCTCTCTCTCTCTCTCTCGCTCTAGCTCTCCCTTTCCCTTTAACTTCTCCCTCTCCCTCCCTCCTTCCCCCCTTTTACACGTGTCATTTCCACGCCTCCTGAAGTGGCAATGACGTCACGACAAGCCCTCAGGTGTGCCGCGAGACCTCACCTGATGCTTCCTGACCATTACGATCTCGCCTTCTTTTTTTCACATTTCTAAACCTCTTCTGACGTCAGCGTTTTTTTCTCACGTTCCGGCTCTTCTTCCTTCTCACGTTGTACTCTTTCCGATGGTCGTTTATCCCGGGTCCTTTACTGGTTGTCAATAGAGAAGAAAAAAGCCGGACGACCAAGGCTATACGTAAGGTGGCGTGAGGGGTGAGTCATGGGCTGGGTGGCGGGCGAGGGAGCAGCCAGGGAAGAGCACTGAAAGGGTATCTGCTCCTCCATTCGCCTCTCATGGAAGTCTCTGGGATTCTCCTGGGCCGTTTTGTGATTCTAATGATAGTTTTACACGGCCTCTGTACCTTGAACGGGAAAAGTCACCCTTGAAAACCCAGTTAGTCTTTACTGTAGCCTTGAGAAGTATTAGTAAAGCGAGCTCGGAAGGTTTTATAATATGAACATGAGGCCGTGGGCAAGAGTCAGCGAGTGCACGAAGAACCATCTGATTAATTTTACCATTTTAACGCATTTCCATCGACTCTGATCCATAACTTTCATTTATTTTATGTATTTTCGAACACTGGTCCTCTCATAACCCCGCACACTTTGTCGGTTAAATCTTTAGAGTACTGGTTTTCTCTTCATCCCGTGCACTTTGCTGATTAAAACTCACGTTGTCACCTGTATGCCTTTGCGTTTGTAAAGGTGTGTTAATTGGAGAAGCTATACACGGCGCTGAAAAGGAAGAAAACAAGAAAAAGAAGAGAATGGAAAAAAAATATCCAAAAACACAGACAGACAGAGACACACATACACATACACAGGCACATATATATACACACACAAAACACACGCTTATGTGTGTGTGTGTGTGTGTGTGTGTGTGTGTGTCCTAACTATAGATAAGGGGAGCCTGGCCCCGGGGTCACCTGACGCCATCTTGCTGCGACGCCGCTCAGGTTCATTCCATCCTACGCAGCGCCATTGCCTGATCACAACCTCACCACCAATAGATAAAAATCATATTAGTTGAGATTATAGCAGCTTGTCTTGAGGCAGAAGTGTTGGGTAGGAGGCAGTGAGCCTGAGCGACTTAGTAGCAAGATGGTGAGTGCCCTAACGCTCCCTATCTTCGGCTTGAGTGTGTTTATAATGATGCAGCGGCCCGGCGGATCGGTGACTCATCAAAACAAAGCGCCCATGATGCTTAACACCTGCCCTCTGTAAACAGTAATGGGATGAGTGTACTCCTTCCCGCCCTGCCTTACCTGGGCTTACCCTTTCTCCCCTTTGACCTTATGTTTTCTGGAGTGTTTTTTTGGCCTGGTTTCGAATCTCGGCTTAGGCAGTCGGCTCGCAGCCCACCCAACTGTTAGAATTTTAGTCGTTTTAGTGTCATGTGACATTGTCTTTTAGAAGTGTAAGAAATTTCTTACTGTGCCTGGCGCCACCAAGCTCCGGCGGGGCGGCGGGCTACACTTCAGCCGCCACCGATGTGGAAGTCGTCCATTGACTCGCGTCATGTCGTATCATTGCTGCTTGAACTGAGAGGTAAAATCACACACACTTTTCTCAAAGCTGTTTGACTTCACTTATTTATTTATAGTTTGATAATAATGATTTTCTTTAGCATGAAACCCCAGCTACTCTCGCCCCTGCTGGGTCAATAACCCGACTCCACCTATGATTGAAAACGATGGCGAACTCTTGCTGTTTTGAAAAATATAATTAGCTCGGGAATATTTAAGTCGGGGTCGGGAGGGGTCACACACGTGCAGGAAAGAGAGAAAAGAACATAAGTCGAAAAAATAAACTAGGCAAGCTTTGGAAGGGGAATGAACCGCTTCCAGAAATAAAGTTACACGAGAGATCAGTTTGCTGGAAACATTTCCAAACACAAAGAAGTAATTGAAGTAAGAGTATGACAATATAGGAATAATTTGTCTATTTAAAGCGAATATCGAACGATGACCCCAAACTTGTCTGTGTGTGTGTGTGTGTGTGTGTGTGTGTGTGTGTGTGTGTGTGTGTGTGTGTGTGTATATATATATATATATATATATATATATATATATATATATATATATATATATATATATATATATATATATATATATATATATATATATATATATATATATATATATATATATATATATATATATATATATATATATATATATATATATATATATATATATATATATATATATATATATATATATATATATATATATATATATATATATATATATATATATATATATATATATATATATATATATATATATATATATATATATATATATATATATATATATATATATATACACACACACACAAACAGGTGACGATATGTAGGAAGCGTTATGTGAGCATTGTTTGACAAAAGACCAATTACTTTCAAAGAATCTGCTTTTACTCTGAGAAAAAATAATATTTTAACAAAGAAGCCTTACACAAACTATGTAAGGATTCTTTGAAAAAAATATTATTTTTGTCAGGGTAAAAATAAATTCTTTGAAAGTAATTGGTCCTTTGTCAAATCCTAAAAGAACAAGTTTTGTGGCTTAGCGCTGGTGAGCCTCGCGGCACCCGTCAACCAGCAGCAGGCTTGTGATCGCCTCGCCGCCACAGCACTCGCTCAGTTCCTCGGGAGGTCACACGTGCCGGGGTTTTGAACTTTACCACTAAGATATAGTTATGAACTAGCTCAAATATTTCATTCGTGCAATCCGTTTTTTTAAGTTTAAAATTATATCCGAGTGGATAAAGGGACTCAATGCAACGAATACTGAGATGAAAAGGAATGCTAAGATATTTTTAAAGATTTTCTTACAAATTGAATTGACCATCGTACCTTTGTCTCCTCCTCTGAAATATATCAAGTAGCCAAGAGCGTGCGAGAATTCTGATCCCAGTGCTGTATCGCGTCCTAATATTTCCTTCGTCACTGTCTTGCATTCATAGACAAATTCAGCCGATGCTGATGTTTTTACTCTCTCGAAGAAAGAGTTTTTTTTTTCTATTTCTGGACCGAGAAAGAAGAAAATTTCACTAGATTAATCCAGTACTTTACTTTGTTATACTTCAACACACTGAATCGAGATCTCGCCTTGGGACTCATTTTTCTTTACCACTCTTGAGGTGCCTGTGCGTGTCTCCACCTTGATACGTGGAGTAGATTCCATTACTCCCGACGCGTACACCTGGAATATGGAAGGACACAAGCCGGGGAGGATGAGCTATCAGCCGAGTCCCGCCTGACACTCCAGTGATTGGTCTGATTACGATCCGGAAGTGTACGGCCCGGAAGTGAAGTGCCCTCCGGTGCTGCTAACAACCCCGGACGAACCGAAGCCCAAAAATATTGTCCAAGGGCTAAAGCGAGTGCTGGCGAGGGAGCGATATGAGGTGACGTGAAAGGAACGCGGGCCGCACTCGTGATTAATGATGCCCCGTGCTTGTGGTGGATGGAGCGAGCCTCAGCGTGCAGTGCCAATAATCTTTTTCCCTCAGCATCGCCGGACTCTAATGAGACGAACGACTCTAGTTTGCGCCACCTCGGTCCTCGTACTCTGCTCTGTAGAGGAGATAAAAGACTGATGGCTGAGGATTCTGTTAAAGGCTCCCGTCTAACAAGGGCACGACGATTTCATGTAAATAAGACAGGAAAGCGAGGAGGGATATCTTCAGCGAGAGGAGGTGAGATGAAAGGTGTCGGGGCGAGGGAAAGACGTCATAGGTAAGAGGATCAGGTGGGCACGATGAAAGAGGAGAACTATGCTGCTGCTTGACTTTTAGATTGACGTGAAAATGGGAAGCGGAGGACGGACGAACGAAGGGAAGACGAGGTAAAGAAGTAGAGGAATATACATGAATAATGATGACGATTGTAGAGAGAACGAAAGGATTGGAAAGTGACAGAGAAGGATGGGGGATGGTCGGACGCTGAAGAAGGCCTGAAGGTAAAAAATCAAAGGGGAGTGATACAGAATAGAAGGTTTGTTGGTAGGAGTTGATGAAAGGACTTGAGACCTAAACAGGAGAACCATTTCCAAGGGACAGAGCACTTGGTGTCGTAAGAGGGAAGGACGGTCTTGAGTCTTGACATCCTAGATAGCCAGGTACAAGAAGTGTGTTGATTATATTTTTAATGAAGAAGCTGAAGAAGAAGAAGAAGAAGAAGAAGAAGAAGAAGAAGAAGAAGAAGAAGAAGAAGAAGAAAAAGAAGAAAATGACGAAGACGAAGAAGAAGACGCAAAAGATGGAAAAAAAGAAAGAACAAGAAAGAAAGAAAGAAGAAGAAGAAAAGGAATCAGAAAAAATAAAATAAAATAAAAGAAGAAAAAGAATAGAAGAAGGAGAAAACTGAGAGAGAAATTAGAGAGCTTCGAGTGACAAAAAAATGGTAAAGAGCTAAAAATGTCAGGAAGTGGTATCGACCTAACGAACGAAGGAAGGAACGAACGAACGAAGGCACACACTAAGGAGACGAAAGAACGAAGAAAAGAGAAGCAAAAAAAAAAAAAAAAGCAAATCACCATAATATGACTTTGGCGGCTGGACTTAGAGAGGGAAGGAAGGAGGAAAACAGGAAGTAGGATCGGAGCTAGGCAATAGGAGTTGAGAGAAGAGCGTGACCTGAGACGCTGGAACACGAAGCAACGCGAGACAAGGATGACTGGGAGGGAGGAAGGCAGCTGGGAAGGAGAAAAAACAAGAAACCTTAAGGAAGAGGGAACGAGCAGGAGTAGAACCGCGTGTAAGCCAATCTGAGGAAAGGAAAGCAGACAGCAGGAAGAAGGGATGAGGAATGACAGCGGGAAGAGGCAGGAAGGGGAGAGAAGAGGCAAACTGAAGGCCGGTAAACAGGAACCCGAAGAAAGGAAAGAGAGTGGAAAGGAGATAAGGCATTGGAAAGGAAGGGACGGTAGGCTACAAGAGGAAAGGGGGAGGACATGGTAAGGGAATGAAAGGACGACAGGCAGCGGGGAAGGACTAAGAGGAAGGGCTTGTAGGCTGCTAGAGGAGAGGAGAAGGAGAGGGAAGGAGGAGGGCAAGGGAAGGGAAGGGGGGACGGCAGGCCTCGGGGAAGGATCGAGAGGAAGGAAAGGAGGATGGTGGGAGCAAACGAGGGAGGTCGATGACAGAGAGGACTTTAGGAGACACATGATTTGTTGACTCTTCCTCTTCTTCTTCTTCCTCCTCCTCCTTTCCCTCGTTCTGCCTCTCCTCCTTCTCCTCCTTTTCTTTCTTTACTTCCTGTTGTTATTTTTGTTCTTGTTTTCTTATTCTTCTTGTTCTTGTCCTTCTTCCTCCCCCTCCTCTTCTTCTTCTTCTTCTTTTTCTTTTTCTTCTTTTTCTTCTTTTTCTTCTGCTTCTTCTTCTTCTGCTCCTCCTCCTCCTCCTCCTTTGTGTCCAGAAATAGTAACCATACATGCAATATACATGAGAAGCTTGTATTGGCCGTCCCTGAGGAATCGGATCTAGGAGCCACCATCAGCAGGGACATAGAACATGCAAATCCCTGTAAAAACATCGAACCCATACTGTGCTGAGGTTCACAGAGAAGACCTCCGAGTGTTAGACGCCGGGAGGAATGTAATCTTTATGTAATTTGTTGGTAAGACCTCACCTGGAATATGCAGTGCACTACTTCGAGTAACAACAGAAATGGTAAGGAGCTAAAAACGGCATGGACCTAATGAACGAAAGAACGAACGAAAGAACAAACACACTAGGAAAAGGGAGGAAGAAAGGAAAAGTAAATAAAGAAATGTAAAACGTCACAGTATTACTTTGGCAGCTGGAAGGAAGGAAGAAGAAAAACAGGAAGGCATTGGAATGGGGGGGAGGGGGGGGAGCAAACTTTGTCAGATTACTCCTATTAGGTACTTATGGTATATAGTTACGTTTTCTATCATAACCTCACTATAATAGGCCTAGATTAATGCTGCTCGGAAATCTGTTCTCTCTCTCTCTCTCTCTCTCTCTCTCTCTCTCTCTCTCTCTCTCTCTCTCTCTCTCTCTCTCTCTCTCTCTCTCTCTCTCTCTCTCTCTCTCTCTCATACACACATTAGTTTTATACTTGGACGGGTATATTTATCTTCCCGCAGCTTCCCTGGCAAGCGTTGACCTACTTTTCTCTCACCGATAACAGCGTACGTCCTCTGTATGCTCCTCGGACACTTTAAGATGTAATTATGTCATTCATTATCCATGGTTACAGCAACGTGTCGTGTGCGTTGGAGGGGAGTACTTAGGGTGCTAGGGAGGAGTCAACGCAGAGGCACCGAGGTATTGCTACAAAGCTGTACGCCACAGATTGCTCTCTAGACGCGTAGTGGCAGACACACGGCGCCTCACGTGCTCCGCCTCGGGGCCGTTAAGGGGGGTATACTGTTACCGATACTCGATACATGATTGATTATCTGTTACGAGTTAATCACGTAAACTTTTGTTTTCTGCACCTATATATGTATATGCGTGCGGGGGAAGGGTTTGGTGTGCTTATCAAACATGGTCTGATCACACGCTGGACTCGCGATCGCCAACCAGGACCCAGGTGACCTTGCAGGTGACGAGTCTTTTGGTATGGCTGGAACCTCACCGCACACCCACACACACCCGGGAGGCGGGACAGAACCCCCGACTGGCACCCGGCACCCATTCACTGCTGGGTGAACAAGGGACAAGGATTAAAGGAGACTGCCCTTCCGTCCCCACTCGACCCGAGAATCGAGCCCAGGACCTCTTGGTTGTGAAGCAAGCGTTCTCCTTATCCACTACATGTGTGTGTGTGTGTGTGTGTGTGTGCGTGTGTGTGTGTGTGTGTGTGTGTTAGGAGCTCACAATACTATCTATTACGCAGAGACATGACAGACACGACGGAGAAATTGTAAAAGATTTCTTGTTGTGTGGAGAGATTAACTAATGCCTATGGATGGAAAAAGGTGCAGGGAGGAGCTGCGGCATAGAAAATGGTGTTGGGCTGGCGGGAACTAGAGTAAAAGCTGCTCTGAAAGGGCCTGGCAAGGAAGTGCGTGGGTAAGGTTACGAGTGCCGTGTTGTTCTCGTTTCTGGCCGGGGCGGTCTCGTACCTTAAGTAAAGTTGCGTTGCTGTCCCACTTTACCTCGGCACGTTATTGCAGTCCTTGCATTATTCTTCATTTGATCAGTCTTGTAGTGTAATTGTTGCTATTTTTCCACGTTATTTTTAGGCTCTTAGTATTCCATTATATGCTGTCGAGAAATACTTACTGCAGCCTAACATACCATACACGCAAAATACATGGAAAGCTTCTGCTGGCCGTACAAGAGGAATCAGATCTTGAAGTCACCACCAACAGTGACATATGACATACAAACCCATGTAAAAGACAAAGAACCTATATAAATGGCACGACACGCTAGTTATGGGACAATAACAACATTTCAACATGATATAATAAAAAGCGCTTGCTACAGCATAACAAGGTCTCCTAATTATCGTAATTCCATATGAATGTTACACCATGAATGTGCCTAGAAACTTTATAAGCGTTAGTAAAAGCGGTCAACAGACACTAGATGTTGTTTGATATGGCTCTTGTATTATTAGAGAAATGTATAGATGGATGGAGGGATAGTAATAGATAAGTATAGATAGACAGATAGACATAGACATACAGACCGATAGAGACATGCAGATAGACAGACAGACAGACACACAAAGAATATTCCAGTACACCTTCTCGTTGTCTATCCCCGCATATCGTGTTTGTCATTCCTCTCGCAAAAACGCCTCACCGTCCATCTATCCTCCTCTCCTTTCTTCCTATCGACTGATCAGCAGGGTCCTTGGCTGTCCTGAACTTCATAAGACACACCAGAAACTGACCTCTCTTTTGGCCACTCATCTCAACTTTCTTTTATAGGGGCAGTGTTAGTGAGCTGTTTTGGCTTCATTTATTTTTGCCTTTGAGATGCTTCCCTTACTTAAAAAAAAAAAACACTCTATAACGTGTACGGGAAAGGAAACAGACCAAGAACTAAACATAATGTTGATGTTAATAAATAAAACTTCAAATTCATCTCATATCTATTAAGAACAGAGAGAAGTAGATGCCAAAGAATCGTCGAGTTTGATCCAGTTTTTGTAGTCCTGATCCAGTTTTTGTAGTCCTGATCCAGTTTTTGTAGTCCTGATGCAGTTTATTTTTTGAACCGGAAACACCCACGCACGCCGTTCCCCTTCCCTCGCCCTTTTCCTCTCACAAACAAGAGGGGACGAGGGGAGTAGTCTAATATGATGCATGACCTTCCTCTATCTCCCCTCTCTCTCTCTCTGCCTCTCATTCTCCCCCTCGTATGGATAAAAAAGTGCTTCCGGTGTTTCTGTTTATGCGTGCGCGGTGATCTTGAGGGAAGGTGCGTAGCCAGAATAACTTTATTAATAGCAGCGGGATGGAATTACGGAAAATAACTTGTGGTAATCTTCGTCCCTCGTGCCAAAAGGGGAATGGTCGATCAGGTGGTCAGAAGTTCTCTCTCTCTCTCTCTCTCTCTCTCTCTCTCTCTCTCTCTCTCTCTCTCTCTCTCTCTCTCTCTCTCTCTCTCTCTCTCTCTCTCTTCATCTATCTGTCTGTCTATTTATCTATCCATCTATCTATCTATTTATCTATATGTCTGTCTGTTTATCTTTCTATCTATCTATCTATCTCGTAACTTCCCAAAATTTATAATTATCGTAGTAGATGTGAAAGTAAAAGCGATCAAATGGTCAGTATTTCCTCTCTCTCTATCCCTCTCCATCTCCATATATCTACCTCTCTATCTGTCTGTCTATCTATCTATCTATCCATCTCGTAACTTCCCAAAACTTATAATTATGGTAGTGGATGTGAAAGTAAAAGCGATATTCCATTACGGCGGCGGAGGCAAAACTTTCCCGCGATCAGTGAACTATTATTGGACCGAGAAGGAGGAGGAGGAGAAGAAGGAGAAGGAGGAGCAGGAATAAGAAGCCCATTTTGTCGTTCCTTCATCCCCTTCCTTACCTAGATGCCAGCCAGTTGAGAACATTCTTTTCCCCTTTTCCTCCAGTTTCCTCCCTCCTTCTCCTCCTCTTTACTCTCCTCCTCTAGTCTTTCTTCCTTCCCTTCTCGAATTTCTGCTTCTCCTGTTGCTGGATTTCTTCTCGGTATTTTGTCTTGCGTTTCTTATTCCTGGTTTTTATTGCTGCTGTTTTACGTTTCCGTCCTCACTACTACTACTACTACTACTATTACTACTACTACTACTACTACTACTACTACTACTACTACTACTTGTTGCTCGATCTCTTCCCTTCGTTTTGTCCTTCGTTTCCTATTTCTCGTCTTAACTGCTTCTAACTTCCTATCCTCACTACTACTACTACTACTACTACTACTGCTACTGCTACTACTACTGGAGGAGGAGGAGGAGGAGAGGGAGGAGGAGGAGGAGAGAGTCGCACGGGTCTGAAGGTCACGTGGTGGGCGAAGAGGCGTGAAGAGAATCAACACGAGGGGATGGGCTGCGATTGTTGCCTCCCCTCGAGTGTGTGTGTGTGTGTGTGTGTGTGTGTGTGTGTGTGTGTGTGTGTGTCGTTAGTGGTGATACATTTTAGGCGTTCTGTGATTCTCAATATTAATAAACCCGTATTTTTAAAGGTCTCGTCGCCTCCGTTCGCCCGAAAAAAAACCCACGAAAAAAACCCACGAAAAAAACACGAAAAAAACCCACGAAAAAAAACACGAAAAAAACACGAAAACCCGGTTAATCTTCTCTGTGGCCTTAGAAACTAGTCGTCATGGGGCCCAATACGTTTGAAAATATGAACTTTAGACTCCCGCTTTTCGCCTTTCAGAGTGGCGGCGCGGACTCGCAAACAGGAACTCGTCACGGCAGCTTAGTGAACCGAAGACTCATATATCACCGCTTGTCCTTGGCCGTGCATATTAGCTGTTTGTATCGTATTGGTGTGTTGATGGTCACTGATGGCCATTATCGCGCATGAAGTCTTGTGTAATGCAAATTGGAAGGCGTGTAGAGTATACTAATGAACGTGGGAGCGGCAGAAAAAAATAACTCCTCTACTAAGCCGCTTACATGAGTTATTTCATCTCTTAATGGACTAATACTGCAATGCTTTCGTTGCCTGAATCGGTAGAGTGCTTTTATTAATAAGCTTGTCTGCGTCATGGCGCCCTTTACCTCATCCATGTAAAAGGATTATTGATTAGCGAGAAAAGTAGTGTTCCTAGAAGTGCAGTTGTGTTTCCTCTTTCCCTATTGCTTTATTATTATTATTGTTGCAAATAATTGACCCCTCTTTCGGCCACCTCTTCGGATTCTTTACAGGAGCAGCGAGTAGCGGGCTTTTTTTTATTGTTTCCTTTTTTTTGTGACCTTGTGCTGTCTCATTTGCTGTAAAAAAAAATATACACTCCTTCAAGCGGCGAGTTTCAAGCCACCTCTAGATCTGAGTTCGCTACCCTCTGTCCCTGTCCCTCAATTTCTATAGTCTAGGTCCTTTTGTCCTCTCTCTCTTCTCTCATTGCTTTCACCTTTATTTTTCTCTTTCTCGGCGTCTCAGGTGTTTGGGGGCCCTTGAAGAGGCAGTTTATAGTGTCCACATCCCTCCCTTTCTACCTGATTGCCTTCTCATAAAAATAATAATAATAACTTCTATCTAAATTTTTGCAATGGACTCTTTTTTTACTTAACCGTTAGTCTGCCTTCTCTTGCTTATAAAAAAGTCAAAGAATAGTGAGTGCATGCAGGCAACCACTTGTGAGTCACTGAAACGTTGGGGAATTAAAAAGAGATCAGTGAGAAAATGGATCCTGGCGGTCTTCCGAAATATCCCTCCCCTAAAAACTTCTCTGAATCTGAGCATCTCCACGGCCTTGTAAGATCCCACTAATGTCTCGGTAAACACGAGTTCTTACCCTTTCCAGGTACTTATCCACTTTTCCGCTATGGCTTTGTATACACCACTGTTTACCTCGCCATTGACCCGCGTTCGGATACCGCCTCGCTGCCAACCTGTGTCTGGGCTCCGCGGGTCAAACCACTTTAGCCCATTAGTGACGGAAGTAAATCCAGCGGTGGAGGTCGCTGGAAAGACACATTAGACGATATTCTCCTCGTCTTTCCCCTTTTTACTGTCTCCTCCTGTGTTATAATGGATCAGAGAAAATCACTCACCTCCCCCGCTCCGCTTCCTTCCTTCCTGCCGTTTTTTTATTTTAACAGATAATTTCTCTTCTTCGTATTGATTCTTGTGGTCTTTATCGTTATCTTTTTCCTCCCCCTTCTACTATTCCTCCTCTTGGTTTCTCCTTTTACTATTATTTCCTTTCCTGTTCACATTTCATTACATTTTTTCTTTCTTTCTTAACTCTTTCATCGTCCTCCTCTTCGTCGCTCTCATTACTTTTCTCTATTTTTCTCTATTTTTTCTTATTATTAGTTATTATCTGTGTTTGTCTTCTCTTTCATTGCATATTCTCCCTCCCCCCCCTTTTTTTTTGTTCTTCCAGTGTGATCCAGAAAGGTGGGAGGGAGAGGGAAGGAAGGAAGGATGGACGAGGGAAGGAGGGAGGGATGGAGGGAGGGAAGGAGGGTCGAGCTTTATGCTAATTGAGCCGCGAGTATTTTTTTTATGTATCTGTTACCGCAACTTTGATTCCTATTAGCTGTGTCTGTCTGTCTGTCTACGCTCTCTGTCTCTGTCTCTGTC
>NC_066574.1:5927514-5980014 GCF_024679095.1 Eriocheir sinensis | reverse complement strand
GTTCTGTTGTAACCCGAGCCTCTAACCACCTTAGAACCTGGCCATGATTGCTGAGGACAAGGTTGATTTCCCTATTACTGCTACTGCTACTTCTGCTGCTACTGCGGCTGCTACTACAACTACATAGTGGATACATGAACACAACTCTGTCGTCCTTACTTGGCCGGTCCCAACTTAAGCTTCCTGGGCTACTTGATGGGGCACACCCTTTCACGACTAGCACATTCGGTATGTTAGAGCGAAAAGAACAGGATCACTAGCTTGATTATCATCCAATATCATTACTAGTTATCAAAATATATGTGCAACGACTAACGTAAAGCAGACAGATTAAACAGAAACATGACAAGTAACAAACTGCCTTGGTTGTCCAATACGAACCATGACGTCAGCAGTTGAATACTGTCTGCAACAGCGTCCAGTTGTAGGCCAGCTTGTTTGTGAGCTGTCGTGACACTGATGGACACTGATGGACACTGATGGACAACGTGTTTTGACAGCCAGCGTTCCGAGGCACGGCTGTGATTAAGAGCAATGGTCATGTCGAGCACAAGAGCAGCAACAGCCTCTCGCCTGTTTTCCCGCCGCCCCTTCTTACCGATCAATTGATTAATGAGTTTTCTTGTGACTCGTGAAAAAGATACAGTCCCACCCTCCGGAAAGTTGAAATGTTAAGAAATCAGCCATAGAGTTTCATCCCTGAACTGCCATAAAAATTAATAATAGGGAATACGATCCTTATATACTAAAGGAAAGAAAGAACGCATATGTTGTGACTTTAATTTCCCTTAAAACTCACACCAATTGCATGGGAGATAGTGATTTTCTTTCACTGTGAATCGAAAAACCTATAGTATCATAAATATGCTCATTTCTGCACTTGTCAAATATTTCTATACGTTATCAAGATTTGTGCGATTCAAACGAAAATATCCCCTATCATTTAAAATCAGGAATAATGAAACCTTTACTTATAGTAATAAAATATGATCAGTTATATAAAGAGAAGCACTCGAAAAGGAAACACGGGCCTTCAAACGAAAATAAAACTTGTGATATATAAGCTCTCGACGAAAAGAAGAAAAAAAACGCTTCTTTCCACAAATTAACACCCACATAGAGTTAGCGAAAAAGGAGTCATCAGCGGCGTAAGAAATGCAAGCAGGCGCCTTAAAAATAAACATCCCTTGAAAGCGTTTGGCGAGAAGAGAAAACATTTTTACCACAACTTTTCGCGGGTAGTCAGGGCGTGGGCGAGTTAGATGGAGAGTGGGGGGTTGTTAGGGGGTGGGGAAGGGGGGGGGGGCAGCTTTTACACATACGCGGCGCCGGAGCTCAAGAAAAAGACGTGTGACATTTTGAAGCTCCATTAAGGGTGTTTGCGTATATTTCTGTCTGTCTTATTTCACTTACGCATAGTTTTCACACTTTTTCTTTTATTTTTCTTTGTTTTGTTCTGTTTATATTTCTTTCATATTTTCCCCTCTTAGTTTATTAGTTAGTTAATTTTGGTTATCACTATCTCTCTCTTTTTCTTTCCTTCTTATTTTCTTTTCTCCTTTTATTCTTTCTTTCGTTTTCGTTTCGTTTTTTCCTTGTTGATTGTTGTTTCCTCACATTCATAAACTCCTTGCTCAACAAACATTTCTTTCCATCATTGAGTGTGTTTATTAGCTTATTTGTTTATTTGTGCATGTGTTTGTGTGTGATTGTTTGCTTTTTGAGTGTGCGTTTGTGGGGATTTCTCTATCTATCTATCTATCTGTCTGTTTGTCTGTCTGTTCAAAAGAGAGAGACGGATGGTAAAAACAGACCGACAGGGAAAAAGAAGCGACAGAGACACAGAGGTAGAGAAGAGAAAGGGACAGTCCTTATCAGTCTGTTTGTTTGTCAGTTTAAAAGAAAGAGACAGACGGCAAAGACAGACAGACAGACAGGGAAAAAGAAGCGACAGAGACACAGAGGTAGAGAAGAGAAAGGGACAGTCCTTATCAGTCTGTTTGTTTGTCAGTTTAAAAGAAAGAGACAGATGGCAAAGACAGACAGACAGACAGGGAAAAAAAAGCGACAGAGACACAGAGGTAGAAAAGAGAAAGGGACAGTCCTTATCAGTCTGTTTGTCTGTCAGTTTAAAAGAAAGAGACGGACGGCAAAGACAGACAGACAGACAGGGAAAAAGAAGCGACAGAGACACAGAGGTAGAGAAGAGAAAGGGACAGTCCTTATCAGTCTGTTTGTTTGTCAGTTTAAAAGAAAGAGACAGACGGCAAAGACAGACAGACAGACAGGGAAAAAGAAGCGACAGAGACACAGAGGTAGAGAAGAGGAAAGGGACAGTCCACCAAAGTACGACGCACACCTTCCATCGCATCCACCACTCGCCTTTCCCTTTCCTTCTCCCTCTGGCGGCGGCGGCGGGAGTGAGGGTGTTGTGACGGAGCACGGACCCGAAATCCCTTAAAGCCCATATTTGCCCTGGCCTTGTTGAGCTAACGGAAGAGCTATGGCCAAGGGGGAGGGGGAGGTGTGTCTGTGTGTGTGTGTGTGTGTGTGTGAGAGAGAGAGAGAGAGAGAGAGAGAGAGAGAGAGAGAGAGAGAGAGAGAGAGAGAGAAAACAGAGCTGAGCTTCCTGGGTTCAGACTTCCAATTGGACCTCCACTCGGGGCCAATATTCTACTGGGAGGGTTGAGAGTCGTGAGTCAATCCGGTCAGATCGAAAACAAGGGACTGCTCAGGAATTTTCGAGTGTCAAAATAATATAAAAGAAAAATGTTTATTAAGACACTTCTCCACCCGAAATTGACTCTCTCCTCCGTCCACTCGTCCTGTTCTCTTTTTTTTTAGTGGAGCGGCGCTGAGCGGGCTGTTATGTTTTTTGTTCTTGTCTATTTTAATCCCCCTTGAGCCGCTCCCATTACTGCAATAAAAGCTGACCTTGGGGGGCTATATTTTTAAACGTGTGTAAAGGCCCCGTGCGTATCAACATTGTGACTGTTGCCTTACCTCTTACTGCTGGGGCTGTTGTTGTGACTTGTTATTCTTTTTATTATTTGTTATTATTATTATTATTATTATTATTATTATTATTATTATTATTATTATTATTATTATTATTATTATTATTATTATTATTATTATTATTATTATTATTATTATTATTATTATTATTATTATTATTATTATTATTATTATTATTATTATTATTATTATCTTTTTTGCTATTATCATCATTATTTTTATTTTTAACCCTCCTCCCCCGCCTCCTCCACCTCCTCCTCCTCCTCCTCCTCCTCATTACTCGTTGCGTCTGGAGTGAAATAAAACGCTACGTGCATCAAGTCCTTCAGTCTGTTCGTCGCTGAAGCCTACAAGTTTTCTGTTGCCTGCTCTCTCATGTTTCCATGTTTTCTTTTCTCCATCCTCTTTTCTCATCATACCCTCGTCATCATCATCATCATCATCGTCGTCGTCGTCATCATTTTCATCATTACTATCGTATAGTTTATATGTTTTTAAAACCATCCTATATCCTTCGAGTTCGTGATTTTGTACAGGCAACGCATCCGGCTCTATAACCCAGGTATCTCTAGATTATTTATTACAATCAAAGCTTGACGTGGCCACTCCTTTACTTTATGAAGGAAGGAAAGAAACTGTGAATGTTTTCCTCACATGAATGCAGACCGTTAAGAAGCAGAAAACGTGACTCACCTGTCGATGTCATTCACTACTGCCTCGGGTTACCCTTGAGGCAGATCCAATTCCTTGCCGTGATGCCTTTTGTCAGGGCACATCTCTCTCAGAGGCGGCCTTTGCTGGTATCCATTTTGTCCGCTTCCATTCTGGCTTGTCACTTACAGAAAGGCAACGTGACGGCCGCGCTCTTCGTCAGGCGAGTGAAACACCTGCCCGCCGCTGGGCTGGCGTGTGGGCGACCGGTGCACGGGACTGGCCTTGAGTTAGCTTCTTGGAAGAAAAATAAATTGCTCGAGGTAGACTTGGAAAAAAACTTTTTTTCTCATATTAGGCAGATTTCAATAACAAGTTGATATTAAATAATGCTAAAGAAATATTGTAAGGTTACCATTCCTCAATATTGCAAACATTTTACCCCTGGAGAATATACTAAAGCCTTATTATGTATCTCACAGGAGTCTGGTCATTCTTCGATAACATGATCTGAGTCTATTGACCTTTAATGCCCCGAAAAACTCTGTACCTTCTCCTGACAACGCAACACCTATTCTCCGACAACAGAATGATTCTTGACTCAAAATCTCGACAAGAAACTTCACATCCCATTTCTTGTAAAATCCGCTCCTTCGAAATTAGGGTTTATGTATCATTTCCAGCAATTTTCCTCCTCACAGATTCTGACTATATGCAAGGTCCTCCTACGCCCCTGTATGGTATATGCGTCCTTTATATGGGGGGATCCGCCCACGTAACTGTTTATACACACACACACACACACACACACACACACACACACACACACACACACACACGTCAACAACATCCTGTACAAATTTGTGTTGGAGGGAAATGTGGCTAGAAGTTACTGTACAAATAGATCAGCAGAACAGTGTGTGAAGGGTCGTGGGCGGCGGTAATGGGAGTGAGCAGACGGTCAGGGAAAAATGGTGGAAGCGAAGGGCGAGCGTAGGGGTTAATGCACGACCCAGGGATGCAATACGATGAACCAATAAAAGCCAACAACCGGGCGTGGGGTGCTTATTCATTTATTCATAATGAAGCGCCAATTGCACAGCATGAACCGTGGCCCTATTGAACGTAGCCTGTCATACTTTTCTAGTGTTTTGTTGAGATTTTTTGTTCATTTGTATGTATATTTATTTTGTTATAGGCAACTAGCTTGTGGTTGTTGTTTTTTTTATAGCAGAGGAGACAGTGCAATGGCGTAGAAATAAGAAAACAAATGAAAAAAAAAAAAGCCCGCTACTTACTGCTCCTGAATAGAGTAGAGGAGTGTGTGTGTGTGTGTGTGTGTGTGTGTGTGTGTGTGTGTGTGTGTGTGTGTTTGTCAAAGTGCTATAATTCTTTAGTATTCTTACATTAATTAATTCTCTAGTCAATCAATTACTCGTAGTTTGGTGTGTGTTTATCCCCGTGTGTGTGTGTGTGTGTGTTTGTGTGTGTTCCCTCTTTCCTAAACACACTAACCACGGTCCCTCCGCATCAGTACCCCTTGGACACCCTCCCCACCCTCACACCGCTCCCAACGTGCCTCCCTTCCTGCCGTCACACGTTATAGTCTCCCTCCGCCTCACCCTCGTCGCCAGCTGCTGGAAGGGCGCAGAGGCTCCAAAAATAGACCCTTCTCCAGACCGGCCTGATCCCCTCGGAAAATATTGTTGTCTGGCCGCTGCAGGTCCTTGACACCAAAGGGGAAACGAGTGAGTGGAGCGACGCCAGGAAGAGACGGAGACGATCCACTGCTCACACCTGACGGCACACACACACACACACACACAAAAAAAAAAAAAAAAAAAAAAAAAAAACTTAAGCTCCAGAACGAACGAGAACTTAATAACACACACACACACACACACACACACACACACACACACACACACACACACACACACACACACACACACAAAATATCAAGTCATACTTCTTTACCGTAAAATATCGTATCGTTATAGCGAACCGTACTTTTTCTACCCTTGGATTCGTACCGTACCGTCCTTTCGTATCATTCCGCACCGTGCCACACTCCTTGAAATCCATCGGAAGCAAAGTTCGTGAGGAGAAAAGCAGAATTCTTGACTCGCCTGAGGGAAAGGGTTTGGGTCATTCGCTTGCTGTCTTTTCATCTCTTCCTCCCCTCCTCGTTCCTTCCTCACCGCCATCGTTTCTTCCCTCTTTATCATTTTCCACGCTCCATCTGACACGTCGCTTCCTGGCACATCTTTTCCATCTGGTCTTTTCCTCCTCGCTTCCATCCTTCCTGAACCCTTTCCTCTTTTTTAATTTTCACGCTCCATCTGCCACGTCGCTGACCGCCACCTCACCTTAAAAGACTCTTCCTTCCACCTGTCTCCTTGTGCAGCCTGGACGCATCGCGATGTTTCCCAACCGAATTCATTGTGCGGATAAGGAGATTTTGCATGCTGGTGTAACTCTAAAGCTTCTCCTCCCGTGAATTTGTCAACCTGAAACTGAGTGATGATCGGATGTCGGAAAGCGTTACTGCGGGTCATCAAATGGGGAGTGTGTGAGGCTGTAAAATGAAGCAAACAAGTAAGAGAAGAATAGGGCGTAGTTTAAAAATTCGAAGGGGAAACAGACTCAATCATTATGACACAGACAGAAGGTAATACGTGTGTGGGTGCTGTTAAAAAAGAATTGCGGTGCGGAGGAAGTGTAATGAGAAATGACAAACATAATGGACGGTGGAATGACAACTCAGGAATGGAATGAGGGAGCCGTGATAAACAAATGAAGGGGAGAGAGAGAGAGAGAGAGAGAGAGAGAGAGAGAGAGAGAATTATAAAAGAGCAGACTTAATTTGAATACACAAGCAGCAGGGAAGAGCGAATTATGAGCGTGAGGGAGAGTCCTTTGTTTTGCACGTAGAGGTAGATGAAGATGATGATGGGAGTGATGAGCGTGGTGATGACACCTGGAAATAAGAATAAATTGCAGTAACTTCTCAACTCTGCATTATTAAAGGGCCGGATAGCTTAGTGGTTGTATTTTATTTTGCATCCGTTATTTTATTTCCTTATTACGACTAAATATTAAAAGAAAAAAATCAACCGATAACTTTTTTTTTCCTTTTAAACTTTATGCTTTTGCTCAAACTTCGATAATTTCTAAGTGTTATTATTATCTTTTTATGGAACATCACAACATATTTTCTCATTGGTAGCAGCGGGGATCATGTTTCTTAATGGTCCCTCCAAGCGAGAACAATGAGAAAAAAATCACCCCTCACACAAACCATTCCATAATATATATCAAAGCATTTGTGATCATCTATTTTGGGGGGTTTATATCATGGCACAAATTTGGCCCGTCGCTGCTACACGGTAAAGCTACAAATTTGGCCCGTCGCTGCTACACGGTAAAGCCACAAATTTGGCCCGTCGCTGCTACACGGTAAAACCACAAATTTGGCTCGTCGCTGCTACACGGTAAAGCCACAAATTTGGCCCGTCGCTGCTACACGGTAAAGCCACAAATTTGGCTCGTCGCTGCTACACGGTAAAACCACAAATTTGGCTCGTCGCTGCTACACGGTAAAACCACAAATTTGGCCCGTCGCTGCTACACGGTAAAACCACAAATTTGGCCCGTCGCTGCTACACGGTAAAACCACAAATTTGGCTCGTCGCTGCTACACGGTAAAACCACAAATTTGGCTCGTCGCTGCTACCGGGTTAAACTTTCATATAGCCATCAATATTTTTTTTCTCTATTTCTCTATACCTACGTACTTCTGTCTGTCTATGATAACCCAGAAGCTTTAATGCTTTGATGACAGATGGCAGACTTACTTAATAATACTCATGATCATTTGTATATCCACTATTATTTCTATCTTATTTACTTCAAAAATATTCGAAGTTTGAACGGATGTATTTATATTTCCGTCCAAGCGATAATAACAATACGGTCATTTCCATTTGCTGCTTTATTTGTTGCTGTTTTATGAACGATGGCAAACTTTTATATTAATGCTCTTCATCATTGTAGTGCTAATTTTATCTATTCACTAAAATCTATTCGTAGTTTGAATGTAAGGTTTATATTTCTGTTCAAACTACCATAACACTACATTCCTGTCTCTATTATTGAAATTCATCATAACTATATAACTATTCATTACTCAATTATTCGCTTGCATGGTGTGGTTGTGAGAGTCTGTACAGAGAGAGAGATGAATGAATGAATGAAATTAATTACCACCGAATTAATTTACCACCCACCTTCCGCTTCACCTCACCTCATCACCTGGACCCCATTCACCGCGCCACGTGACCCCTACACCTGCCTGCTCCTCCTCCCGCCTCCTCTCGGCTAGTAATGATCAGTGAAGAATAGAGGTCGTCCTCTTTTGTCCTCCTGTTTGTCCCTGTGATGTGAGCGGGTGCCGGCCAGTCTGCCCTTCCTTTGTGAATTTAAATTACTCGGGGGATGCACATATTTTGAATGGCCTTAGTAAATGGGCCGTATTGGCTATACAGGCAGCGCCAAATGTGGCCACTCAGCTCAAAGCTGAATTTTCCATAGAGTTCAAGTTATAGACTAGAGTGCGTGTATCAGGGGTACACGGCCATGATGCCGCCGTCGCCCCTAGCCGATGATTGCACACACTTCACTCCTACCCGATTTCAGTTTTTCTCCATGTCAAATAGTAGTCCGGAATTTTGGTAAGAGTAAAGTGTGTGCAGTCGTTGGCTTGGAGCGGTGGCGACACCAAGGCCTTGCATCCTGGATCCTGGAACTTGAGTTCTATGGAAAGTACTGCTTTGACAGTTCACTGAGTGGTCACGTGTTGCGCTGCCTGTATAGCCAATACGGTCCAGTAATGGGGATTTTTTTCTCCTCTTATGATGCTGAGAGAATATTAATAAGGCGTAGAATGTAATAATGGTGTGTGGGGCGTCTGGTATGTGAGATCAGATCCGTCTCCTTTCCAATAACATAAGATAAGAGTGAGGCAATAACATGTTTGCGTGGAGGTCGATCACTGAGTTATATGTATATAACTCTGTGGGGTCGATGCGTGTTCCTTGGAAAGCACTGTTGTTGGTATTATCGTTATTAGCGTTTCCTATTAAAGTCGTATTAGTAATGGTAATAGTAGTAGTAGTAGAGATTGTGTATATCGGCAGAAAAAAATCGTGACACAACCGTCGTAATATATTAAAAACTATGCGAATTGTGAATGTTCCTGTAAATGGTGCAGCTTACGAGAGAGAGAGAGAGAGAGAGAGAGAGAGAGAGAGAGAGAGAGAGAGCGGTAATAGTGATAGTGGGGGCTTGGGCCGGATTCGATGTAGGACAAGAGAAAGAGCTGGTCGCGTCCCTCCAGCCAGCCACGCACTCTTACTCCTGTCCGGGCGTCAGATGGGACAGGGGAACCTAATACTTTTCCTCGGGGCTCTCGGAAAGGAGGTCAGCCTTTGGTCGCCTCGCCTGTGCCTCCCCCGGCCTCTCTATCGGATATCCGCGACATAAAGAGACTGACCGGCAGAGGAGATCCCCGCGGCCCCGACAAAGACACGTCCTGCGTTCGGTACTCAGCGGAACTCCAGCGGGACGGCCTGGCTGATGGCCCGGAAAGGGAAGGGTGTTGCTGGGTCGGAAATGGTGGAGGGAGGTTGTCGGGTGGGGTGATGGTGGTAGTGTATTTGTTGTTCTGTTTTTGTTGTTTTTGGTGATGGCAGTTGTAGTGGCACGGCCTTGCAATAGGAGGAGCTGTATGTGAGTTTCCGCGCATATATATTTGTTTTCTTTGTTTGGGTGTTGATATGTGATGATAGTAAATATGAAAATGGCAACAATAACAACAGTGACAACAATAACAACAATGGCAACAACAACAACAACAACAACAACAACAACAACAACAACAATAATGATAATAATAATAATAATAATAATAATAATAATAATAATAATAATAATAATAATAATAATAATAATAACAACAACAAAAATATACATGATGTGTAGTCATGACAAAATAAAAGAAATAAAAAGATGAAGTGATGTACGGTTGTTGATACACAGACAAGTTATTGAGTTTAAATCACGAGGAAAAACTGAAAACGAATTTGAATGCCATCCGGTTTAGGAATAAATATCACAAAGTTTGAAAAAAGTAATACAATTCAGTAATATTTTGAAATTCGTAGCGGAGGGCGGGAGGTCGTGGTGGTTAACTGGTTGAGGTGACCGAAGTGCGATCCCCTCCCTGGGTACTGTCAGTGGGGTTCGTTGTGCTCCCCGTTAACCCCAGCTGGGCACGCCGCTCATTACGCCAGCAGCTCATCCACCCTGCTCCCCCCAATGGGCCGTCAACTGACCTTAGGACCAAGACATCCTTCACTACCCCGGAGGCAATCACAGCACATCGTTCAACGGGGAAAGAGCATGTTAGTAACCCCTTGACTGCGGATTTCCTACAAGAAGACATCACCAAGCTACAGGAATAGAGGAAAAAGTGGTTGCTACAATCCAATGAAGAAAAATGTAAATTCCTGCACCTTGGGAGGAGATATCCAGCACACCAATACCACATGGGAAACACTCCACTATCCGCTACAGAGCCAGAGAGAGACCTGAGAGTATATGTTACCAGGCTACCAGTGAAGGCCAAATTCATGCCAATCGCAGTGGCCGGGTTAAGTATGTTATGGAAAGGAGTGAGAGTGTGTCTGTCAGTCTGCGTCCTCGTCGGGGCCAAGGCAGCCGTGTGCAGAGTGAGCGAGCTGAGGTATTTTCCTCACTTTAAATCGTTATAACCAAAGGCACACTACAATGATGCTCTTTCGTCCCTATTAGTTTAACATTTACAGATTCTGATGTCTTGTAATCACTTACCAACAAGTAATAACAGGTGGTCCGTTTATTTTTCTCTAACTTAATAGAATATGCCATTTAGAGGAGAGGTTGAATAGTGCCTCGCTCCCACCCCTTCCCTCCGTCTCCTGTAACCCTGAAGCTCTGTTGTAACGAGACTGCCAAATACCCGCCGACCTCCATTTACCGGCGACCTTCATTCTCGATCACAGAAAACTCATGGAAACATTGGAAGCCGATATTTGAATACTGGTTGTTGTGAGGAAGCATCCGACAAAATAAACCGTCAGTGTCGCAAACTAGGCCACGCCATCCATTTCTTTTTCAGATCAGCCTGTATGAAAGGATAGAACATACGTCCCATTTGATGAGAAATAAAATGCAATGCTGTTAGATATTTGCATTAGGCCTTGATAGTGTGTGTGTGTGTGTGTGTGTGTGTGTGTGTGTGTGTGTGTGTGTGTGTGTGTGTGTGTGTGTGTGTGTGTGTGTGTGTGTGTGTTAATCACCCACGGTCTGATCACAGCTCTGGTAGCTCAATCGGTTAGAGCGCCGCGCTGCAAGGCTTCACGGCCAAATAGGCGGCGGTTCGAGCCCCGCTCAGGCCGGATTCTTTCCGTTGACTAGGAGTGGTTACTGTCCACCCTTGAGCAAGGGGTCGCGCACCACGTCTAGCCCCGCGCCCGGAGTAGGTCAGGTTAGGGATGGTTGCTGCTGCTCCGCGTCCCTTCCTCCCATGCCGTCACAATGTTTTGGACTTGTCTGTTTATTTTTACGCATATTAATTAATATTGCTTGATCTTCTTTAATAAGGATTATTTTTTCAGCGAGCTGGAATTTGTAATATCTATTTCATAATTAGTTTTATATTTTAATGCTTATACTTTCAAACTTTTAAAACCGTTCCCTGTATATCGGTCAGGGAAAAGTTTGAAACTAGTTTAGCTCAAACACGTGCGTAAATTTTTCTCTCAATCGTGAGCGACAACTTCTGACACACTCCGTCCCGCCCCTCGCCACTCCCTCCCTGGGGATCATTTTTTATTTGGTGGAAATTAAAACCTGAACCACCGAGAGGGACTGTAGCATCACCAAGGACTGCAGCGGAACAAAACTAGTTCATCGGGTGCTGCAGAGCGCTCAAGCAACAGGCACTGCAAGGACGCGAGTGATTCATTACCGGGTGTGATGATTAAGGACTATTTTTCATCAGTTTGATTATTGAAAAAATCGCTGACATTGCCACTCCATTTGCTCATGATGCTCATTTGAGCTGACGATTATATGTTCCGACATGCGTCACACATAACTTTCAGAATAACGGTGCTTTTGCGGTCTGCAGCAGCTCATGTATTGGAATCGAATACCACATAACTTTCAGAATAACGGTGCTTTTGCGGTCTGCAGCAGCTCATGTATTGGAATCGAATACCTTTTTAGATGCCTTCAATCTCACCGCGATGTGGTATTTTCGGCCGACTGGAGACAATTTCCCAAACACTACTAAACATTTATGCAAGTGACACGCGAACAGAGATAAGGGAGGTGTGCTGGACTGCCTGGCGAAATATTTTGAGAGCCAGGAGAGTGATGCGCCGTTGCGTAATTGCACATCGGCAATGGGGGCATCTAAGTTTGATTGCCTTCTAATGCTGATATGGTTCGTAAGAAAAAGAGTTCATGAATGCCGAGCAGATATTATAATATACTGATTGTTACGAGACCGTTCAGAGAGATGAAACAGAATAATCAGTGAAGGAGATACGCAGACAACCACACGTAACATCGGAATACATTGAAACGAAAGTATATAGTGAAGTCGTGAGCCGCGGGTGGAAAACATTAATCAAGGAAAATGTGAGGCTTCCTGGCTGTTCCAGATGTTAGTAATTACTTAACAACCAAACCGAGGGAGAAGCCTTTGAGGAGCAGCGGCGGGTGAAAGGGGATGGGCTCTCATTAACGGGAAAGAGATGTTAACGCAGAGTAATGACGGTGGAGAGAGGAAGGGAGAGACGGATGGGAGGTGACAGCGCGGGGAAGGCCCATCTCAGCGTCTTGGGGGTGAGTGTGTGTAGGAAGCTGAAGGATGGGATTAATGTGTTGTTGATGTGTGTCAGAGGTGGCTTCTGTTGTGTTGCGTTGTGTTGAGGTGCTGTTGCTGTTGTTGTTACTGTTGGTGTTCATGCACCTTCATCATCACCATCTTCTTGTTTTTGTTCTTCTTGTTCTTGTTCATATTCTTGTTTTTCTTGTCCTTGTCTTCTTCTTCTTCGTCTTCTTTTTCTTCTTCTTCTTCTTCTTCTTCGTCTTGGTCTTCTTCTTCTTCTTCTTCTTCTTCTTCTTCGTCTTCGTCTTCGTCTTCTTCTTCGTCTTCATCTTCTTCGTCTTCGTCTTCTTCTTCTTCTTCTTCTTCTTCTTCTTCTTCTTCTTCTTCTTCTCCTTTTTCTTTTTAGATACTTGTGGGAAGACTGATACCAAAAAAGGGGCGAGTTTATAACAGAAAGTTCTTCTTCTTCTTCGATAAAATTTGGGACCACTGCACTGAAGCTTATGACAAAGTTACGACATGCAGGAGTCCTTAACCAAAGAAAAAGAAAGATAGCTGTTGACTTAAGATCATCTAATTTTTATAGTCGACTCAAGTATCAACGCGTAAAGAGAGCATAGGTATCGGGACGAAACTACCATCTCCCGGCTTAGGTGTTATAGTGATGAATAAATTAAGAAAATGAGGTCCTCTGAACATTGCGGCCTCGTGGGACTCTACTCTTTTCTTCTTTACTTTTCCGTTAATCGTTCTTTCTTAATGATAAATATTGTGTTACACAGAGAAGGAGTGTAATCATTTGTTACTGTTCAAACTAGTAAATAGGTAATATAAGATCAATAAAATAAGTAATAAATAAGGAATATAAACGGAGTTAGAAGCTTTCTGCCTTTAGCATAATATTCCTTCTTGGTGGGAGTATAGGCTCAATTTTATCATTAACAGTGAAATACCTCTTTTTGGTTTCCTCCAAAATTAGAAGACTAAAGTCTAAAATTTGGGCCGAAACTAAATGCAATTATTCGCTTTCTAATTTTTAAGTAACTATAAATTATTTTCTTTTTGTTGAGCAACGAAATATTTACCGTGGAATAATTACTGTAATTTTAGTGTCTTTTCGTGTTCTTTTAGTGCTATTTCGTGTCATTAATGGTTATGGACTGACTGTTGATGGACACCGTGATAGATCTTTTAGAATACATTTTTTACCTTTTCTTTAATGAAAAGTCCAAAGCGTGAGTTAAGATTAAAACATGAATTAGTTGATTGGAGGCTAGAAAGTCATAAGCTAATGGACACTCTAAGCGAGCCATTTCCGCAATATTCATCTCAGTGTCCTTGGCCTTGTATTTAGTTTAACTCACAAGCACTGTTGTTTTCCTTCCTTCTTTATTTACCCCCAGCAGGCAAGGACAGTTCGATTGGCGGGTGCCAGCTGCCTGGCCTTGCTGGCGGGTTCGCTGAATGGCAGACTGGCGGGTTGGTGGGGTGCCTGGCTGGCGGGGTGGCTGGCTGGTTGGCGGGCTATGGGCTAGCTGGATGGCGGGATGTGGGGCTGAGTGACTGACTGGCGGGCGGGGTGACTAGCTGCCTGGCGGGCGGGGTGAGTGGCTGGGTGGCTGGCGGGGTACCTGGCTGGCTGGCGGGCGGGGTGTCTGGCGGGGTGGCCGGCAGGCTGAGTGAAGGATCGATCTGACGATGCTTACATAAATTTTATTATAATGTGTAACCTCATAGCTTCAGTCACCCCGGCGGCGAAATGGCGCGTGGCTCTCGGAACTGCACTTAATCCATATACTCCATATACGTAACCAGCTATCCGTTTTTCCTTTTATTTGTTTGTCCGTTAATCTGTCTGCCTGCTTCGATATATGTTTGTCTTTGTGTGTATTTGTCTGTCTGTCTGCCTGTCTGTGCGTTTGTCCGTACATGGCACACACGCAATCCTTACTCTTTTCAGAATCATGAACAATTATTACGGCCTAATCAAAGCTCAGCAGACTAATGGGCAGTGTTCAGGTTGCATCTTTGCTTTTGGGTTTGTCATGAATGCTTAAGTAATCGCACTAATGGTTTGCAGTTTGTCTTTTAGTATTTATGAGTTTTCAAGTTCATTTTGCTTTCGTGATTTTACGAGTTATCAAGATTATCTTTTTTTATGAGCTTTACAGTTCATGTTTTAGTATTTTATAAAGTCTCCAGCTCAGCTTTGATTCAGTATCTCATGAGTTTTCCAGAATCAGACCATTGCACTTTTGATGATCAGCCAGCCAAATATTAATTGATATTGCTCGGGAAAGACAGTCTTTGGTCACGTTCTGCCTGTGTGTTTGTATATCTGTTCACCTCTCTATCTATCTATCTATCGATCGATCGATCTATCAACTATCATCTATCTCTCACTCATCCTTGTTTTCAACCCACACATTTCCGTTTTCCATTTCACAGGAAATAACTCTTGTAGTTCTAGTTCTCCCCTCGTGTTTTCTTCCCTTTCGTCCCCTCTTAATCCTTCCCTTCCTGCTCCCCCTCCCTTCCTGCCTTCCAACTCTCATTTATTCATACTAACCCCTAAAACCCATCTCTCTCTCTCTCTCTCTCTCTCTCTCTCTCTCTCTCTCTCTCTCTCTCTCTCTCTCTCTCTCTAGTCGTATATATATATATATATATATATATATATATATATATATATATATATATATATATATATATAGAGAGAGAGAGAGAGAGAGAGAGAGAGAGAGAGAGAGAGAGAGAGAGAGAGAGAGAGAGAGAGAGAGAGAGAGAGAGAGAGAGAGAGAGAGAGAGAGAGAGAGAGAGAGAGAGAGAGAGAGAGAGAGAGAGAGAGAGAGAGAGAGAGAGAGAGAGAGAGAGAGAGAGACGCATCATATGTTTAATTGCTCATGCTATGGGGATTTGAACCAAACGTTGACATTCACTTAAAGGTGAAGCTCAATTCAAGAAGAGTGGGCGAAAAAAAGCATAATATTGAAAAAAGTAATTATTTAAGAGGGACGCCCTTCCACCATGGTATTATATTTTGTCACAGTCTGAGTTGTTGATTTAACAATTTATGATGTATTTTTAACGCATCAGTCATTCATTATTTGCTTCAATTATTCCTCTCATTAGGCCGAATGGCTGGAGGTTCTGGTGATGGCTCTCGGGGCACTGCACGAGGGGGAGAAGCCCATAAGTCTGCAAGAGGCCAGTAGACCCACGCCCGGCAGCTCCTGTACATCTAACCCTACCGGTCACCATCTGTCCTCCCTAACCACCATGAGTTTAACTTTTTTTCTGGGAGGCATCTATCGTGTTGGCACCCACAACGTGCCTGCCAAGACTCGTCAACTGTGATACTGTTAACAGATGTTTTCCATATAAACATTTTCCAACGGCCACGGAAATTCGCCAGTCCGAGGTTATATAATTATATCTAGAGTGGTAATTAAATGTCGCTGGTGTGTTTGTCACTGACTGACCTATATTAACTGTGCAAGGCCGTCTGCGCATCCCAAGGTGAGAGAGAGAGAGAGAGAGAGAGAGAGAGAGAGAGAGAGAGAGAGAGAGAGAGAGAGAGAGAGAGAGAGAGAGAGAGAGAGAGAGAGAGAGAGAGAGAGAGAGAGAGAGAGACACACACACACACACACACACACACACACACATATTCACAGCTACTTGGGTGCGATGGAATCTCACATCACACCCACCCGCACACACTCGGAAGGCAGCACGCAACCCTCTACTGACTCGCGGTGCCCACTTACTGCTGGGTGGACGGAGGGCACTGGTGAAAGGGGACCGCCCAGTGCCCATCCGTCTTGACTCCGCCAGGAAATCGAAATCGAACGCAAGAGCTTTCGATTATGGTGCGAGCGTGCTAGCCGCTGTGTGTGTGTGTGTGTGTGTGTGTGTGTGTGTGTGTGTGTGTGTGTGTGTGTGTGTGTGTGTGTGTGTGTGCCCAATGGTGCTTGTGGTCGTTCAAGAAAACCACTTACATCTAACAAAGAATACGAAAGTAACTAAACTAACCAGTGTTGTAGAGCAGCGAGGAATAAGACTGTATAATAACTGGGTAGAAAATATGAGAGGAAAGCAACGGATGTGATGGTAGTGATGGTGGCGGTGATGGTGGTGGTGATGGTGGTGGTGATGGTGGCGGTGATGGTGGTGGTGATGGTGGTGGTGATGGTGGTGGTGAAGCCGCGAGCGTGAGGCATTATACGATATCAGGGAATTTAAAGGAGATAGTCACTCAGGCGATGTGTGGACGAGCGGGGCTGGAAGCATCGAGTGGAAGGAAAGATATGGAGTGAAGAGGGGAGAGAGGGAGAGACGAAAGTTGGATATTTTGAGGGACAGTGGGAGGGAAGAAGGGACCACGAGGGACCTGATATGAATCCGAATGGTTGTGTAGAGGAACTGAAGCGGCGTGAATCTATGGCAATGAGGATGAGGACGAGGAACAGTGAGAAGTAGATTATGTGAGGAACCATAGAAGTTAAGAAAGGGATGCCACTGAAGAGCTAAGGCGAGGAAAGTCTGCAATAAGGAACTGAAGTGTTGAGAAACGGAACTGGCTTATATCTTTGGCGACGAGGATGAGGACGAGTAATAGTGAGAAAAGATAGATTATGTGAGGAACCATGGAAGTTAAGAAAGGGATGCCGTAGGAGAGCTAAAGAGTGAAAAGCCTGCAAGGAGGAGCTGAAGTGAGTAATGACAGCACTGAGATGGAAAAGCGATATACGGAAATGCTAGAGAACCACCACGAAAGGAAAGAGGCCAGAATGTAAAAGGTCAAAGACGAGATAAGATTGTTGTACAGGCGAAACAAACAAGTAAAACAACACACGAATGGAAAGGTGAAAAATTGAAAGGTTGGAAGAGAAAAAGAAACGAAAACGGAGGAGGGACTGGAAGAAGATAAGAGGGAAGGGAGGCAGAAGTGAGAGAAACGAAAGTGCAATAGAGACAAGATAAGCTGAGAAGAAGAACAGGGTAAGCCGAGAACGATTAGAGTTTGAAGAAAGAAAAAGGGCAGATGAGAGAGAGAGAGAGAGAGAGAGAGAGAGAGAGAGAGAGAGAGAGAGAGAGAGAGAGAGAGAGAGAGAGAGAGAGAGAGAGAGAGAGAGAGAGAGAGAGAGAGAGAGAGAGAGAGAGAGAGAGAGAGAGAGAGAGAGAGAGAGAGAGAGAGAGAGAGAGAGAGAGAGAGAGAGAGAGAGAGAGAGAGAGAGAGAGAGACGATGGAGATTTTCGAAAGGTTAGAAGCCTTGAAGGATTAAAAGGGAGGGAGAAAGTTTGGGAACGGATTGGAAATATTGCAAGGCGGTGTTGGACGAGAAAGAAAGTGGTGGAAAGAAATCGGAAAATAAAAATCAGTGAACAGGGAAAGAAAAAGCAGATAAATATTTGGTACACGAGGAAAAATAACGTATGAAGGAATAAATATACGAGGGAAATAGTCAAATACCAGGAGACAAGTTTGGATATGTGGCGAATGCATAAACAACAAGGGCGTCGAGCGATGGGAAACTACGCAATAGAGAAACAAACAGAATGGTAATGCTGGTGTTGCTAGTGGTGATGGTAGTAGTAGTAGTAGTAGTAGTAGTAGTAGTAATAGTAGTAGCGGGCCTTTTTGCTGCTCTTTTGTTTTATTGCCCATGAACTGTCTCCCTTGCTGTAGAAAAAAATAATAGTAATAGAAGTAACAGTAGTAATTTTAGTAATAGTGTCTAAGTGTTGTTTCCGTTAATTTCACTTCTGTTCTTGTTACTGGCGGTGATGCTGCTGTTATTGCTGCTGGTGATACCTACTTCTCTTATTACGAAAAGTAGGGAAAGTGACGAGACCTTCAGGCGGCAATATCATTAGTATAAGAAAAGCTAGACGTCCCCGGTAATAGCAGGGAGTTAGTGGTCCTGGAGCCCCGTTTCCCGGCACCGACGAGATCTCTCTTTTTCATCTCGTCCCGGAAGCTGTACTTACAACAACAACAACAACAACAACAACAACAACAACAACAACCAAAAAAAAAAAAGGCATTGTGACGCCATTGAAATAAACAATAACACGGCACATAACATAGTAGGAAAATGATAAACGCTCACAGAAATTTCTAGTACAAACAAAAGCAAATATTGTGATTCACCATAACAAGCATTCGGAGATATAGATATACTGTATAGATAGGTAGATAGATAGATAGACAGATAGATAGATAAATAGAGAGAGAGAGAGAGAGAGAGAGAGAGAGAGAGAGAGAGAGAGAGAGAGAGAGAGAGAGAGAGAGAGAGAGAGAGAGAGAGAGAGAGAGAGAGAGAGAGAGAGAGAGAGTAATACATTGCAATCATTACGTACAGAACCTCTCAAAATGTAATTCCATCAACGACCTACAAGGGATGAGAATGGGAAGCGAAACATGAATAAACCTTTTTTTTTTTTATCGTAGTAACTTTCTGAAGCGCGTTATTTGCAGTTCGGAGCGATGCATGTTTTAGTGGGATCAAAAGGAAGTAGAAAACAGGACCCGACGGGAACCGGAACCGACAGAACCCGACATGAACCTGAACGAACAGACTTTGACACGAACCTAAATGGACAGAACTCGACAAGAACCTGAGCGGACAGAACCTGGCAAGAATCCGAAATGACAGAACCCGACATGAACACAAACAAACAGAACCTGGCAAGAACCCGGAGTGACAGAACCCGACATGATCCCAAACAGACAGAACCTGAGCGGACAGAACCTGGCAAGCACCCGAAGTGACAGAACCCGACAAGAACCTGAAGTAACAAAACCCAACACGAACCAGAAGTGACAGCCCGAACCGAACCCGAAGGAACAGACCCCGAACCCGAACCGAACCGAACCCTCAACCAACCTAGCGAGACGACCCAAACCCTCTCTCGAACCAACCCGATCCAAACCCTTTCTTAACCCAAACCCAACCTACCCAAACCCTTATTTTAACCCAACCCGAGCCGATCAAAACCCTCTCTAAACCCAATCCAAACCTACCCGAATCCAACTCTACCTAATCTGACCTAAATCCACTTTAAATTCGACCTAATTCTACCTTTCTCAACCTAACCCAAGCCTCCCCTTAACCCAGCGCATTCGAAGACGCTTTCATCCTCCTAAGCCACCTTCACGCCCATCTCTTTTTAACCCCCCCCCCCCCTCACCCCCTTGCCTCCATCGTGACCCAGCTTCCTCCATTACCGTCTACGTGAAAGAAATGGCTTTCATGCACCAGCCACAATATTTTCACGCGAGACATTCATGGCACCTCATTATTGTTCGCGTTTCCATGACTTCCCTTTCTTTTCCTCGTCCTCTCTCCGTGTTTCCTTATTTTTTCATTTCTTTGCACTCTTTTATGTCTTTAATTCTCATTCCGTATGTTCGTATGTTCGCTTTTCGTCTTTCTCTCCGCCTTCGTATTTTCCTTCACTTCGTAGCTCTTCCTTCTTTCTCCTCCTCCTTTTCGCCTTTACTTCTCTTTCTGTCTCCTCCTTCACTTCTTTGACCCGCTCTTCGCCCTTCTCTCCTTCCTGTCTTTCGCTTCACTTCGTACCTCCTCCTCCTCCTCCTCCTCCTTACGTCTATTATTGGCTACCTCCATCCCAGACCTAATTTCCTTTCGCTCCCGCCCACCCCAATCTTCCCAACATGGACGGCTCGGCAAAATACCCGCTCAGGGCCATAAGGTGTGTGTGTGTATGTGTGTGTGTGTGTGTGTGTTGGGAGGTGGGGTGGAGGTGGAGCAAGCAGGTGGAGAGGTGGAGGAATGGGAGTTGCTGGGTACGCCTTGTGGTGGATGGTGTGTTGTTGTTGTTGTTGTTGTTGTTTTTCTGTTGTCATTATCATCACCATTAATATCGCCATCAAAGCTCTTCTTCTTCTTCTTCTTCTTCTTCTTCTTCTTCTTCTTCTTCTTCTTCTTCTTCTTCTTCTTCTTCTTCTTCTTCTTATTATTATTATTATTATTATTATTATTATTATTATTATTATTATTATTATTATTATTATTATTATTATTATTATTATTATTATTATTATTATTAGTCTAGTAAAAGTATTAATATTAGTATTATTTCATTACTATTATATTTTCCGTTAATCATTGGTCACGTTATTAACCCACTTTCAAACACACCAATAAAAGAAAAACTCGCATTAGTCGACGTAGTGTGAAGTGATTAAAGCATTTTTGTCAATACTTTTCTATAATAACGTTGGAATTACAATTTTAATGAGCCCCAGCTAGTGGCGTCAATTCGGCATAACGCAACACCTAATGATTTTGAAATACCGGAAGTAAGTGTGATATGAATATGCATGTATGTCACACTCACCTCATTACGTGCAAATTCGCGAGTGTCGAAATGCTGAATTATGGAGTGTTACAGTGATGTTTACCGCTGGAAGGATGGGAGAGTTTAACCCGGCAGCTGCGGGGATCATGTTTCTTAATGGTCCCTCTAAGCGAGAAAAATGAGAAAAAAATCATCACTCACGCAAACCATTTAATAATATATATACCAACGCATTTGTGATCAGTTTATGCATCATCTATTTTGGGGAGTTTATATCATGGGAAAAATTTGGCCCGTCGCTCCCTGGTACACGGTAAAGCCACAAATTTGGCCCGTCGCTCCCTGGTACACGGTAAAGCCACAAATTTGGCCCGTCGCTCGCTGGTACACGGTAAAGCCACAAATTTGGCCCGTCGCTCGCTGGTACACGGTAAAGCCACAAATTTGGCCCGTCGCTCCCTGGTACACGGTAAAGCCACAAATTTGGCCCGTCGCTGCTACCGGTTTAAGGATGACTGTGGAAACGTGACAGAAATATAGGATGCATTATTTTTATTTTCAGCAGGGCACGTTGGAGTATAAGGATGTGCCTGTCTAAGAATTATTTGTCTTACGGTTTGATTGTCTTTCTTCCGACGTATAGGAACAGACCAAGAATTTTTTAAAGCATGGGAGGCGAGTGAAGAGCAAAATAACAAATAGCGCTACGTAGGTCGGTATTATAAGACTTTAGCTTCTCACATTGGCTATTGCTAAAGGTCAAAGAGGGGGTCAATTTGGTTCTAATGAGTGTTTCTTTAGGTTCACGGTACAGAGGAAGGGTCAAACTACCACAAGAGTCATAAAACTACTGGAAATGCCCAAAACTCCTACGAAAGCCTTGTCAAATAGGTGAACTTGGGCAACGAAATGTTTAGTAATACGGCCTTATCTTAGGTCGGTATTATAAGAGACTCAGTTCTGACATCCACTATTTCTAAAGGTCAAAGAGGGGATCAGTCGGGTTCTAATGAGTGTTTCTTTAGGTTCACGGTACATGGGAAGGGTCAGACTATCACCAGGGTCATAAAACTACTCCTGGAAATGCCCAAAACGCCTACGAAAGCCTTGTCAAATATGTGAGCTCGGGCAACGAAATTTCACGGTACAGAGGAAGGGTCAAACTACCACAAGAGTCATAAAACTACTCCTGGAAATGCCCAAAACGCCTACGAAAGCCTTGTCAAATATGTGAGCTCGGGCAACGAAATTTCACGGTACAGAGGAAGGGTCAAACTACCACAAGAGTCATAAAACTACTCCTGGAAATACCCAAAACGCCTACGAAAGCCTTGTCAAATATGTGAACTTGGGCAACGAAATTTTTAGTAATACGACCCAGTGTCAAAATCTTGCCTGCATCACTGAGCACGCACATGACACCTCTGGAAATCATAATGAACTTTTTCGGCATCAAATATTTCAGCATTACTTTATGAGACGTCATTTTTTATCTTTACAAACTTTCACAATTTTTTTATTTTGTTTTTTCTTATTTTTCTGCTTATATCTTCTTTTTTACTTTAGCCTTTTTTTTTCTCATCATTTATACTCCTCCTTTATTTACGAGACGTTACTTTTTATCTTTATCAACCTTCAAAATCATTAATATTATACCTTTTTTTATGTTTCTATCTTTTTATATATTTCAGTGTTTTTCTGTTTTTTTCCATCCTACATAATCCTCCCCTCTACCTGTTTCTTTTGTTTTTATATCTTTTTTTTATTCTTTTTCATTTTTCCCAGTTTTTTTTATAATCCTCCTCTCTGGCCTTTTAATGTATTCCTCCCACACCACGACACGCGCTGGGCCGAGGCGGGAAGACATGCATACAAGGGAGGGTTGGCGAGGGAAGTTTTTCTTGGCGTTGGGCGAAGAGGCGAGGTAAAACTTACTGAACCATATTAAAGGACCCTCACACCCCTCCGTCCGGCCTGGGTGTGAAGGTGACAGAAATATCACCTGGGTCAAACAATTTTCTTTCTCCTTTCCCCCTTAGCCAATCTCCCTTTCCTTTTAGTCAGTCCCCATCGTTCTATCAGTTCCACTTTCTCGTTATCGCAAGTCTCCGCTCCCTTCACGCCATTAGTCTCATTGCTATCCTATGAAGTCATCCTCACTCACGCACGGCTCATAACACACAAGCATTTCCATCGACCACACATACCATTCAGCTCACTCGTTTCTCTCAGTCCCTCACGCTTACTTCCTCTATCCTCTATCCCTTCCTGTCCTACATATACACATCAGTTTCGTGTCCCTGTTACCCTCGCACACACACGGCTCATAACACTCACACACAACACACGTACATTTAACCTCCTCGTTTCTGTCGGTCACTCACATCTCTATGCCTTCCTACCATACACATATCCATCAGCTCGTGTCACTGTTACCCTCGCACACACACCTCCCTCCACCACGCCGCCCGAGCCATTAGCACTCTTTTAGGATTCCCTCACATCCATATCAAACACCGTTCCATTCATTAGTAGCATTTTCATGACTCCCACACACACCCTCTCGCCGCCTGCTGCTCCCACTCCTCTTCCCTCCGCATTCACACCGACGCATGCTGTCCTCATTAGTCGTGTATTTTTAGAATGACCACGTTTCTCTTTTATTGCCCGCCCCCTGTGACCCCCTGTACAGTCTGTCAGCCCTCGTCTACCGCCGTTCAGTAGTGTAATAGACGGGGCTGGCATGAGCTCCCCTATGCGTTTAGACACTTGCAAAACGCCCGCCCTTTCAGATGAACTCATTCAGCCGTTTTCGACTCTTTTATATTCCATTTTTGTGCTACACTGACAGACAGGCACATATATAGGAGTAAATAGACACCCACGTAGATATACATACACACAGATACACCTACACACACACACACACACACACACACACACACACACACTCACTCATTCAGTCAATCACTTAATCTATCAATCAATCAGTCTGTCAATTAAACACACAGACACACACAGGCACACAGTCATATATGTTTCTCTCTTTCTCTCATACACACACACACACACACACACATACACACAAGCACATTAACACACACACTGACACACACACACACACACACACACACACACACACACACACACACACACACACACACACACACACACACACTCCTACATCCCCTCCCCACCCCACACACTCACACAAAGAAAGAAAAACAATGCCCATGTTGCCCCCTTTGTTGCGAGTAGCCAACTATCCATCTATTCGGCTTTATCCATTATTCCTCCCGTAGCATCGATATTGACCTCCCGAGCTCGCATCCCCCTCCTTCCCCTTTAGTCTACCTCGCGCTGGCCGGGTATGCGGACGCCCCTCACCTCCATGCGCCTGATCAGTGTATAGATAGATAGATAGGTAGGTAGATAGAGAGATAGATAGACATGGGATAGGTTCAAGGTAGGGTTTGTTTTTTGGTGTGTGTATACCTTTTAAGTTGGTATTTATGCAACGAGGGAATAAAATAATTGCTTTGAAAGATTGAGTTGGTGTTTGGTTGAAATGTGTTTGTTTATGGTTTTATATTCTGACTACTACTACTATTACTACTACTACTACTACTACTACTACGACCTCTACTATTACTACCAGTCCAATATTTTCCCCTTATTCAATGGACGCTCTCGTACAAGTATTGGCCTCTTTTTTTCGTACACTGATTTAACGTGAACTATTTATGCTATTGACCTCATCTCCCTTTTTCACTAGACCGTATTTAGAGGAAACCCGTCAATCATTATTTATTCAGCGAGAGTGTTCTAGTGAGTTGGGGGCAGGTAACAGGAGCTCATCAGGTGGAGGGAAAAAAAATGAAGTGATAAAATAATTAAAGCGGAAAAAAAAAGAGGCTAATGAATTTTTGTACGGTAATTGCCTGCCGTTGTATACGATAAAGGTGAGTGTCATTTATCAGGTTGACGAGATACCTGTAGTGTACGTGTAGGTGAGATGAGGGGTGTGTGTGGGTGGGGGGGGGGTGCGTGTGTGTGTCTTTGATCGGACGGAGGAGTTAATTAAACAGGTTCAGGTAGACAGAGCAGAGATGAGATCGGGTCAGATTAATTTGCGCCAGGTGAACGTTTGCATTGAGACGAGGCTCATTCATTAACGTGCGCGGGTCAGCCTCGGCGGTAACCTTGGGCTTGCGGCGGGGCGATGTGCTCGTGAGTGGCCGGGTCGGGTTGGGGTTGTTTCCATGAGTAAGGTCGTTCAATCCTATCTCTTGGCGGGTCACGAGACAGGTTACCTCAGGCTGGTTTATTCATGACTGTGTGGGCGTGTGGGATATTGTGAGAAGTGGGAAATGGGTTACAGAATTCAATCGTGCGTGTGGAGTGGGGGCGTGTGTGTGTGGGGGGGGGCGGGGGGGGGCGTGAGTTTGTGAGTGTTCGTCTGTCTGTCTGTCTATCTGTTTGTCTGTCTGTGTTTCAGGCTCAGACGTAGTTTATAAAGAGGCGTTAATCCTGTGGTAAGGACACGAGGTAAGTTTTAAGTTTTTTTTTTTTTTACGGAATATTCATTTGTTTGTTTATTCATAGAAAAAAGAATTATAACCCCCAACCAGATTAAACTGTCACTTTTTGCTCGCCCACCAACTCTGATGGGTCAAAGGCAGGAAAAAAAAGATCTGGAGAACACCGCGAATAAAAATGTTTGTTGGAAAAACGGATAAAAAAATGCTACAGAAAGTGAAAACCAAAATAAATTCGATCTCAAATGTTTTAATTCCTCTCATATTTCACTGAAGATCCAGAAATATGATCATTGCTTATCGTCCGCAAGTACCCATGAATGTCTGACAAATTTTTCATCTCAAGGTGTATAAACTATGATCCGCGGATGCTCCCTCTAACCACCTGCTTTTTAGTCTAACTTTTTCATTGATTTATTTTCGGTTATTTTTCAGCAAACCGTTTCCACGTTTTTATTTTGTTTTGAGCTCCAAATATTTTTCTTTCGCTCACTGCCTCCCGTATTTTACCTGCGTGGGAGTCCATAAGGGTTAGCTCTATATTTCTCGTTCTTTTTTACGTCTGACTCGGAGAATTTTTTCATCTGTCAGCAAGGGGGTGATGGATGATGTGTTTTTCTTCGTTGTTGTTACTGGTGTTGATGGTGCTGCCCCGCTGGTGCTGCTTCCATTACTGCTGCCTTAGGGAAAGTTGAAGTTGGGGGCGTACGCTAAAGCTACGCGTGGCCTCATTGCTCCGTCACATCGGCCCTTGAGCCTGTGGCGGGAAATAAACCATTACCCTAAGCACCGTTGCCAGATTATCGTACTCAGAGCAAAGTATTTACCGGTTTCTGACGCCTAACTATTGCCAAGAAACATCTGAATCTGACTCTTTTAACGATAACTATAAATGAGTTTCATTATTGGAGCCCAGAAGACAGCTTAGCGGGAGGAAGTCGGGAAATGTAAGCGGCTGAGTACGACAATATGGCACGCTGACCCTATGACACAGGGCCATCGTACTGCCATAGCTACCAGACTAATATTGCTTCTACATATTTTCCCACATGAAGCGCACGGATTGCCATTAGTAACTGCTCGTTCTCTTATCCATCAGTTGGTGCACTTACCTTAGAATGTACGACTTTTTTTTCAGTAAACCCCGACTTATAGCGTACTAGGAATAAATATCATCCGTAAATTCCATGGATAAAGATTCTCATACTCCACAACACTGTAATCAAAGCGTCCATTAAGCAGGCTCACGGTATCCGGCGGCAGCTTCTCCAATCGCCGATATTTTCCATCAGCCGAGAAGCCGCCGCGTGCATGCCGAGCTCCTAATGCTCGTTAATGGCCGAGGCAAGTGTTTCCAACGGTGCTACGTGCGGTGGGACTCTCAGCTGTGGCGGTGGTGGTGGTAGTGATTCTGTTGGCGGGTGCAAGAGACAGATATGGTGCTTGTGTTAAAGGGGCTATTACACTGGGCAAATTTTCCGTAGATCTTCAGTCAAACCATGATTTCTGCTAGCGTGGTTCTCATTTGTTTCTTTTTATTGCTGATGATGATGATGGTGAGTAAAACCGTCGTCCTTCGGTGAAATCGACCGTAGCTTTGGAAGATCGCGGACACGTCAGAAAACCACGGAAATGGGAAAACCACGCCAACGGAAATCGTCGTTTGACTGAAGATCCACGGAAAATTTGGCCAGTGTAATAGCCTCTTAAGTGCAATAGTGGTGATGTTAATACTGATTGTTTCGTGATAATTGTGTTGATTGTTTTAGAGTAGTTGTTTGTGATACTGCTGTGGTGAATATGGCCTTAGTGATAGATTGGTGGAGCATGTTTAATAGTGGTGGTGGTGTTTGTGTGATGAGAGTTGTGGTGTTGCTCTGACACTGGTGTGGATTGTTTTAGAGAAGTTGTTTGTGATACTGCAGTGGTGAAAATGACCTTAGTGGTAAATGGGTGGGTCGTTTAGTGGTAGTGGTTGTGGCTCGGTAATGGTAGTTGTAATTCTTTTTTTACAACATGGGAGACAGCTCAAGGGCAAAAAACAAAAAAACAAAAAAAAACAAAAAAGGCCGCTGCTCCAACTAAATATAAAAGAACGAATGTTGTTTTAAGTGTAGCGTGAAGGGAGAGCATGATGGTGATTGCGGTGTATGAGCTGTCTTGTGATAATGGCGGGAAAAGATGTTCGCAATTGGTGCTTGTTGGGGGAAATATAAATGATGGCAATTGGTATTTACGTATTGTCTTATTTATGTTATTTTTCCTTATTCATGACTTTTTACCCTTGATGTTCTTGCATTATCTGTTGGTGCTACTGAACTAATAGCAAAACAGGTAATGAAGCAGGAAAAGGTGAAGGTATGATAGTGTTGAAAGAGCGTTTATTGGCTACGGTAGAGACGAGAGATGCAGATGGTGGAGGTGGAAGTACACAAGTGATGGTGGTTGTAGAAGTGGTTGCAAGGATTCACATTAAGATACATTACGTTGATGGTATTGATGATCTAATTAGCGCTTTCTTATGGACGTTGTGATGGTGATGCTAGTGGTGGAGGTGTTTTGGGTATGGGAAGTGATGTTTGGAGTAATAATGGGCGTTATGGTGATAGTGGTGATGGTGGTAGTGCTGATGTTGCTAGGGGCGATGAACTTGGTGATGGTGGTGGTAGTAGGAGTGATGTTGGTGGTTGTTATGGTAGGGGTGGCGTGAAAATGGTTGTAGTTGTGTTGTTGGGTGTGGTTGGATCGTTGGTGGTGGCGGAACGAAGGGTGTGATGAACGTGACAGTGGTTGTGGTGGTGGTGGTAGGTGTGGTGGTAGTGGTGATGGTAGATCATTGTGGTTATAGTAGTGGTGGTGGGAACGGTAGTGTTGGTGGTAGGAGTGGTGTGATGAACGTGGCAGTGGTTGTGGTGGTGGGAACGGTAGTGTTGGTGGAAGGAGTGGTGTGATGAACGTGGCAGTGGTTGTGGTGGTAGTTGTGGTGGTGGTGGTGACGTAGAATCCTGCATGATCGTCAGTCCGCCTTTAACCCACGCTACTGGAGGCGGCGGCGGCGGCACTCACCACCACCACCACCACCACCACCACCACTACTACTACTCTCTCACGCCCCTCCCTTCCACCTTTACCACCACCACAACCACCGCCATCACCACCATCATAATCACTATACCCCCAACATCACCCCCACCCACCATATAACATCACCAGCACTGTCAACATCACAACCACCCACCATATCACATCACCAGCACTGTCAACATCACCACCACTGTTGCTACCACTATCACCGTTCCCACTACTCTCTCTCTCTCTCTCTCTCTCTCTCTCTCTCTCTCTCTCTCTCTCTCTCTCTCTCTCTCTCTCTCTCTCTCTCTCTCTCTCTCTCTCTCTCTCATTTGTTAGTAGGTGAGACAATTAAGGGATACAGCTCCTTAATAACCTTTTTTTATAAGAATTACGTAATATTGTCTATAACCTGCAGGGATCTTCACACACCAAGGTCATTTCCACTCTGTTATTGATTATGAAGATGGTGATGATGGTGATGATGATGATGATGATAGTGATGGGATTGAAATTTTATAATGAACTTTTTATAGTGATATTTTCCTCTCACTTGTTTCTCTTTTATTTTCTTCGTCTCTCTTTTTTCAATTAACTTTCCGCATTAAGTCTAAAGAGAAGGGGGAATACCCGGCGGGGATTTTGTTTTTTGTTTTTGCTTTTTTTCTTCATTCGTTGTTTGAAGAGCGTTAATTAGAATCGTTCTTATTTTATGTTTTATCAAATTGCCGTTCGGTGCAATGACTTTGAGCTCGTATAATCTTTTTTTATTTATTTTTTATATTGTCGGGGGGACGACTTTTATTTTCCCTTGGCCTTTCCTGGAAGCGGGGAAACGTTATTACACATTTTATATCTTTCTTTTTATATATCATGGCAAAAGTAATCATACGTTATACAATATACGTTAACTTTTTTCATGGAGGGGATGGAAAGAAAGAAGGAAGGAAAGAAGGAAGGAAGGAAGGAAGGAAGGAAAGAATTAAGGAAGCATGTTAAAAAAAATAATGGACTTGGGCAGCCTTTATCATGCGAAGGACGGATAACATGTATATTGATTGATCTAATGGTTGGGGGTATCTTCATCTCAAGCTCGTTTTCCGCCTTTCTGATAGCTTGCTAATTTCAGCTTACTCCAAACACTCAGAAAACAGATTATAACGTGTGAGCTGCCACGGCCATCCACCAGAGTTCCCGGAAGGCAGAGAGCATCAGAGTTTAGAGAGACAGACAGATAGATAGATAGATGGTGTTTCGTGTGTGTGTGTGTGTGTGTGTGTGTGTGTGTGTGTGTGTAAGGGTCAAATATCGCTTATCACCTCTCCATCCTACTCGATATTGTTTTTAGCTAAGTCTATATATACCAAGACAAGTCATTCTGCTTCAAAACTGCGACTGGTACGCGCAGGAGGCGGTTTTGGGGCGGAGCAGCGGGATGACATCACTTGGAACCCCCCCCAAAATAAATACCCGCCAGTTCAGGGGTGACTAAAGTTGGGGCCGTATGTGCACTCTGGATGTGCATTCTCGCCTTCTTTCACAGCGCGTTCAGGCAAGCCACTGACGAAAAAATGTCTTTTATTGTGCTATTGCGTGACTGTAATTTCAATGACTACAAACGGCGGTGTGGGGTGTGAGGGAGGGCATGTTGAAGTGATTGATTCAAATTAGTACGCCTTTCCTCGTTTTCTCTAAATCCCTGTTTCTACATTTTCTAGTTTGGCTCCAAGCAGCGTCACGCATAAACCACGCCTCTGCCGTGTCTCCTCCCACAAACCTGCATATGACTTGGCATGGTGTATATAGACTTAGGTTTTTAGCGGCACATGTCCGGCGTAATTGAAGTCATTGTGTCATCACCCGTCGCTCTCTTCTCCCTTATGATAGTTCGGGTCTTTACTCGTGGCCAACACTGTGTTCCTTGGCCGTCTGGTGGTGACCTTTTCTTCTTTTGTAAATCCTAAATAAAATCGGGCTCGCGTTTAACATAATACCTAATAAACTTTGATTAGTGTAGATACTGATTAACTTTATTTCTCAAGTCATCGTCCTCGTCCTCCTCCTCCTCTTCATCCTCTTCCTAATCATCAGCATCAGCATCATCTATTCCGCTGCAAGACAAAGCCCCTTCCCAACGTTCTCCTCCTCCTCCTCTGTCTGATGTTAGTGTTCCCCATCCTGCTCCGGCAAATGCTCTAATTTCATTTGCCCTTTTATCCGTCCTACGCGTGATAAAGCCTGCCCAAGTCCATTTTTTCTAACATCCTTCCTTAATTCCTTCCTTCCTTCCTTCCTTCTTTCTTTCTATCCCTTCCATGAAAATATCTTCAGACACTATTCTGTTCTTAAACTCATGATGCTCGCTTCCTGTTTCGCCTTGTCATCCTCAGCCTTTTCCTTTCCATTTCTGTTTGAGAGTTTCTTAGTTTTCCCTCGACATCTTTTGAGGCGCCAAGTTTCTGAATCATATGTTCGTGTCTGACTGGTCCAAACAAGACCCTTCCAGCCCTCATCTTTCCAGCCGCCCCAACGTCGAGAGCAATAAAGGCTGTCGGGGTGTTGTGTTGTGCAAGGCGCGAGTTCGGGGTCACCACACTTGTTGACGACCACCGACCCCTTGACTGCTGAAGCAGAAATAATCGAAAAATATAGTTCTTTTCTCCCTCTCTCATTGTCTGCCTGTGTGCCTGTTTGTCTCTGTCTCTCCATCTGCTTGTCGCTTTGTGTCTGTTTGTATTAATATATCTGTTTGTCTGTCTGTCTGTCTGTCTGTCTGTCTGTCTGTCTGTCTGTGTCTTTGTGTCTCTCTCTCTCTCTCTCTCTCTCTCTCTCTCTCTCTCTCTCTCTCTCTCTCTCTCTCTCTCTCTCAAGTGTTGTATCGTAGCTATCAGATATTGACTGCGAATAAGGAAACAATTTGCCAAGATGTATATGCATCCACAGCGGAAAAAGTTTATATATTCTCCGTATTGACAACCAAATAGGTCATATCCTTTTCCTCTATCAGTGGTTGCCGTATGGGAGTGCCGTCTATCCCTCTCTGCCTCTTGTCTTGTGATTGGCTGCTTCCTACACACGTCAAGACTTTTTATTGGATTTTGCACTTGTACCCATTCTCCCATTTTTTATTTATTTATCCGGAACAACTCGACCAAACTCTAGTGCTTGCCTTGTCTTGCCGTTTCATTCTTCTTGGATCTGCTCAGGACGCTCTTCCCGCTATAGTCTGTCCTCTCCAAGAAGGAAAGATTTGTCGCCACTTCAGGGGAATAAAACATCATGCACTGGGTGGGCTTCATGTCAGTTATAATGTAGGTCTTGAGTGCTCGTCCCGTGTCAGGGCAACCCAGGTCTTGCTCACAGTGGAGGGCTTGAAACTTGGGATGGAGAAGAGCATGAGTGAGCATGAGTGACTTTATATAAAACGACACGGACACCAAACTAATAGGATCTAAGTCTATATACAGTTATACACCAAGTCAAGTCATACGCAGGTTTGTGGGAGGAGACATGGCCGAGGCGTGGTTTATGCGTGACACTGCTTGGAGCCAAACTAGAGAATGTAGAAACAGGGATTTAGAGAAAACGAGGAAAGGTGGACTAATTTAAATCAATCACTTCAACATGCCCTCCCTCACACCCCACACTGCCGTTTGTTGGCAATGGAATTACAGTCACGCAAGAGCACAATAAAAAGACATATTTTTTCGCCAGTGGCTTGTCTGAACGCGCTGTGAAAGAAGACGAAAAGGCACATCCAGAGTGCACATACGGCCCCAACTTTAGTCATCCCTGCACTGGCGGGTAATTTATTTTTTATTTTTTTTATCTTCACGTGAAGTCATCCCGCTGCTCCACCCCAAAACCGCCTTCTGCGCGTACCGGTCGCAGTTTATAAGCAGAGTGACTTGACTTGGTATATATAGACTTAGAGTAGGATAAGAAGGGAGCCTGCATGGAGACTTGCTCGGAAGGACCCCCGGGCTTGGCGTCGTAGGGTTGGCGAGGCGACGCGCCCCCGGTGTATGCCCCCTTTAATTGATCGATTACCGAGCACTATATTACAGTAAAAAGAAACCTACCAACAGGAACCACAAACATGAAGCCGCCCAATATAAACAAAGAGACTGTTCAAGTCAAGGCTTATTCCATTCTCGCACTACAACGTTGGTGAAGAAAAATTTGGTGCAGTCTGAATTTACTTGTCTACATTTGAGTTTTATGCCATTGCTCCTCGTTCGCAAAGTGTCATCGATCATAAACAATGTTGATCTGTCTACATTCGTGAAACCATTAAGTATTTTAAAACATTCGATTAGTTTTCCTCGGAGGCGATGTTTCTGAAGAGAGAACATGTTAAGGGTGGAAAGCCTTTCTTCGTAAGATTTGTTGCGCAAGGAAGGGATAATTTTTGTTGCCCGACGCTGAACACCTTCTAGTTTAGCAATGTCCTTTGCATGGTGGGGAGACCAAAACTGTACCTCATATTCCAAGTGGGGTCTGACTAAACTATTGTAGAGTGGAAGTATTACATCTTTATTCTTGAATAAAAAGTTTCTTTTAATGAAGCCCTGTATTTAGTGTAGTATTTAGTGAAACCCTGACAAGATTCAAAGCAAAGGGTGTCAGCACAGTCAGTCTGGCTTGTAATTTTGGCATCCTGAAGAATATGTAAATAAAGAAGCACCGAGGATGGCAGTGCGAGAGGAAAGACGCAGCCCCTCACACCTGAGTCTGCTTGGCCGCGATGGTGCTACCTTACTACCACTTGTGTGTTACCGTTCTTAATAAACTACTTTACCTGCATCACTCGGGTCAGAGGTCACAGGGTCACAGATCAGCTGCCTCCCGTACAGTACCATTTATGCATCAGCCTTATTGTTACAACACAGTACAAAGGAGGTCAATACACATTTACAAAAAAATTAAGGCATCTGCATTATTTTTATTTGTTTTATGTTACTTTCATAATTGAAAGAAAGTTTAATTTGATTTCAAAGGCATTTTTTTTTTATCATTTTCTATGGCTAGTCATTTAGCTGTACTGTAATTATAGTAATATTTTTGGAAACAATGTGTGTTTGAGAACCAATGCACTAATTTTTTTTTTTTTTTTTTTTTACAGCAAAGGAGACAGCTCAAGGGCACAAAAAAAAAAAAAAAAGCCCGCTACTCGCTGCTCCTAAAAAGAATCCAAAGAGGTGGCCGAAAGATAAGTCAGTTTCGGGAGGAGAGGTGTCCTGATACCCTCCTCTTGAAAGAGTTCAAGTCGTAGGCAGGAGGAAATACAGATGAAGGAAGATTGTTCCAGAGTTTACCAGCGTGAGGGATGAAAGAGTGAAGATGCTGGTTAACTCTTGCATAAGGAGTAGTAGGTAATGGTGACAGTGACGGGACCAAAATAATTCGCAAGCATAATCAAGAATTTGCAGCCAAAAAAAAAATGACGTCGAAAAATTTTGTACGTCGAATTTCCCGGCCGGCCGTGCGGCCAGTCAGCCGGACGGCCAGCCAGCCGCGAGGGCCGACAGCCGCCGAGGGGACCTCCACACGCCCCAACCGGGAGTGGTCACAAACCTACCCAAAGTGACCATTCCCCCCCCACCCACCCCACCCCACACACCCACCACCTTCCTCGCCATCGTGTCTCCCCGGAGGCCTGAGCGTCACCCTCCTGCCGGGGATTGGTTAGGGCGTCCTTTCGCGCCGTGCCGGGCGTCGCCCTCCTGCCGGGGATCGGTTAGCGCGAGCGGTGACGTGTTCGGGGATCGGTTAGGGCGTCCTTTCGCGCCCTCCTGCCGGGGATCGGTTAGCGCGAGCGGTGCCTTGTTCAGGGGATCGGTTAGGGGCGTCCTTTCGCACTGTGCCGGGGCGTCACCCTCCTGCCGGGGGATCGGTCCTTTCGCACCGTGCCGGGGCGTCGCCCTCCTGCCGGGGGATCGGTCCTTTCGCGCCGTGCCGGGGCGTCCTTTCGCCCCAGTGCCGGGGGATCGGCTAGGGGCGTCCTTTCGCACCGTGCCGGGGCGTCACCCTCCTGCCGGGGGATCGGTCCTTTCGCACCGTGCCGGGGCGTCACCCTCCTGCCGGGGATCGGTTAGCGCGAGCGGTGACTTGTTGGGCGGAGGCCTGTGGCTACCTTTCCCCCTCCCTCTCCCTCTCCGCTATTGATTTTTTTCCAGTTTGCCAGCATGTGTGCGTGTCCCCCTCTATGCCCTACCCCTCGCGAGCGGTGACTTGATGGTCAGTCTGAGGGTACCCCTCCCTCTCCCTCTACCCGCTATTGATTTTTCAGTTTGCCAGCATATGCGTGTGTGTGTGTGTGTGTTACTGTTGATTTTCATCTTGACTGGAGTTATATCGATTGTCTTTTCAGTGAGGGTAGGAACGAAAAGTAGATTTTATACATTTGATTGAAATATAGTGGAAAAAAAATGGTATGACAAGTTATTATATTACCTTAATCTAGTCTATTTTATTTGTTCTTTCTTAATCCAGGCTAATTTGTTATTTCTTAATCCAGACTAAATACATGCTAAGCCTAAAAACAAAAACACACAATCGCCATAAAAAAAAAAAGACATATTACAAACTCACACCGTACAGGCTCAAAGAAATACAATGGAAACCCACCCATCCTACCCTTTTTTTTTTCCCTCCCCCAAAATAAATCCTAATTGAAAGAGACATATTACAAACTTATGTCGTACATGCCCAAAGACAGCCCATAAAAGGATGACAACACGAGTACATATACAAATGAAGAAAAAAAATACACAACACAAGCAAGCATAATCAAGAATTTGCAGCCAAAAAAAAATGACGTCGAAAAATTTTGTACGTCGAATTTCCCGGCCGGCCGTGCGGCCAGTCAGCCGGACGGCCAGCCAGCCGCGCGGGCAGCCAGCCGCCGAGGGGACCTCCCCACTACCCAACCGGGGAGTGGTCACAAACCTACCCAAAAGTGACCATTCCCCCACCCACCACCCCACCCCAAACACCCACCACCTTCCTCGCCATCGTGTCTCCCGGAGGCCTGAGCGTCACCCTCCTGCCGGGGATTGGTTAGGGCGTCCTTTCGCGCCGTGCCGGGGCGTCGCCCTCCTGCCGGGGATCGGTTAGCGCGAGCGGTGACGTGTTCGGGGATCGGTTAGGGCGTCCTTTCGCGCCCTCCTGCCGGGGATCGGTTAGCGCGAGCGGTGCCTTGTTCAGGGGATCGGTTAGGGCGTCCTTTCGCACTGTGCCGGGGCGTCACCCTCCTGCCGGGGATCGGTCCTTTCGCACCGTGCCGGGCGTCGCCCTCCTGCCGGGGATCGGTCCTTTCGCGCCGTGCCGGGCGTCCTTTCGCCCCAGTGCCGGGGGATCGGCTAGGGCGTCCTTTCGCACCGTGCCGGGGCGTCACCCTCCTGCCGGGGATCGGTCCTTTCGCACCGTGCCGGGCGTCACCCTCCTGCCGGGGATCGGTTAGCGCGAGCGGTGACTTGTTGGGCGGAGGCCTGTGGCTACCTTTCCTCCCTCTCCCTCTCCCGCTATTGATTTTTTTCCAGTTTGCCAGCATGTGTGCGTGTCCCCTCTATGCCCTACCCTCGCGAGCGGTGACTTGATGGTCAGTCTGAGGTACCTCCCTCTCCCTCTACCCGCTATTGATTTTTCAGTTTGCCAGCATATGCGTGTGTGTGTGTGTGTGCGTGTGTTACTGTTGATTTTCATATTGACTGGAGTTATATCGATTGTCTTTTCAGTGAGGGGTAGGAACGGGAAAAGTAGATTTTATACATTTTTATTGAAATATAGTGGAAAAAAATGGTATGACAAGTTATTATATTACCTTAATCTAGTCTATTTTATTTGTTCTTTCTTAATCCAGGCTAATTTGTTCTTTCTTAATCCAGACTAAATACATGCTAAGCCTAAAAACAAAAACACACAATCGCCATAAAAAAAAAAAAGACATATTACAAACTCACACCGTACAGGCTCAAAGAAATACAATGGAAACCCACCCATCCTACCCTTTTTTTTTCCCTCCCCCAAAATAAATCCTAATTGAAAGAGACATATTACAAACTTATGTCGTACATGCCCAAAGACAGCCCATAAAAGGATGACAACACGAGTACATATACAAATGAAGAAAAAAAATACACAACACAAGCACATATATATATATAAAATAATACACACAGAGCGAGTACATATATAAAAAAAGATTGTTAAGCACTAAATATAGGACTCTCACAGATTCGGCCACCATATGCATCTCTAACTTCCAAGACATTAGTGAATTTTATTCGCTTCCACTCATAAAATCCATAATGGATTTTAGTAACTTCCCACCCACCCGCCTATGACACTTCCAAGAAAGGTCAAGCGGGGTATGTCAAGTCAGAAGTGGGCGCGGCCCATATAAAGGAAGTGCTTTGCCTGAAACCTAAGATGTACTCTATCAAATTGCATGATCCCTCAAGCGGCGAGGATGCAGAAATAAAAAAAGTTAAAGGGGTACCTCACTATAGTTTGAGAAACTATAATCATGAAAAATACAGACAGGTACTGCAAGGGCGGGGTGGACAAGGCACGCCTCTATTGCATCCGCACCCTGAAAGGTCAGGTATGCACTACCTCCATTGAGAAGGCGACTTTAAGCGCATTAGACAACAAAAAGAGTGCATCTGCTCTCTGATGACAGCATGCCGGGTAATCCTTCTCGTGTTTTTACGAGAGATTATGGCCACCCTGATTTACCTGAGAATCTGCGTCAAATGCGGAGGACATCTCAAACTGCTTCTACTAGTTGAGCCACTGCTGCCACTACTGCTAGTACTACTCATAATGTTGTCGGGGATACTTTAAGTGAAAGTGGTGATGAGGGTGTGTATAGTCATGGAACTAGACCAGTGGCGTGTAATCTATGGAGAAAAAGATATAGGAAATACAACGTAGAGAACGTTAATCGGTCAAACAAAAGAAAGAGGAGAGAAACTAATGTTACCCCGTCGTGCCAGCTATCAGCGGCGTCAACATCATCTCCACGGTCGCCTTTATCCTCACCCTCCCCACCCCCGAGAATGGCATGGAGATTCCCTCCCCCACCGGGCTGGGTTTCAGACAAAGGAGCCCACGCGAGTGGCTGTAACGGCGACAGAGCTCGCGCTAAAAGCAATCATTGATCTGTTACTTAAAAGCTAAAGCCTAAACCATAACAAGCTCAGTCTTTATCGCAAACATGACGAGCGCGGACGAACATATAATATACCTTAGTAGCCTAGGATGCCGCGATCTTTATCCCGACAACGTGCCAGGTTCATTTAAAAATGAAATCATACCGTTAAATTTACACCCCGACCGAGATTATCAGGTTGCCTTACACGGTATTTTTATTCCTAGAGAAGTATACACCCTCCATCGAGAAGACAAAGAAGCCATAGTGGAAGTTTACACAGAAACGCTCAATGACACCTCAGGAAAACAGTTGCGGTACTCGCTGTCTCCCTCGAAAAATATAACGAGCAAGCAAATAAGCGCAATTGTGGCTGACCTTAATACATACTGGCAAGCTATATTAAATGGAGTGTTTGGGTTTACAAATTACAAGGATTATTTTGATGGAGAAGGCGGAATACTGAGTTGGACCAAAAATTTTGTATGCTACCACAAACGCTCTATAGATGGCTGCGGTAATCTAAATTATTGCAAAATAAGTTTATTATTTAAGCCCAGATTGGCGGCTATTCTTGGATTTATTCCTAATCATTACTATGATATATTCGTCACGGATGAGGAGTCACATTACTCGCTTCGCCAGGTAAATGCCGATTTCCCGCCAGACCCCACGCCGACGTGGACTATCTCCACCTCTATTGCGACATAATCCAGCCCACGCGATTTGCTAGCCAAACTGTGAACATTTTAGCCACTCTCCTTACGGTGGGAGTAACAATTATTACTCAGTGCAAAGACCTCTGTATAAAAAGTTGGCGAAGAACGCTATAGATTCAGTGGCGGTAGTGGTGACGGATCAGTATGGACGAAAAATATACTTTGAAGAAAACCGCTCGGCCACGATCGTCTTGCACATTACACCCACCCACCCTCTCTTTTAAAATCAGTGGGCCAGCAAAAAAACGCTCACTCATGGCGAGACTTTTGCCATGGAAGAGTGCGGGGAAGACCTTATCGATTTATTTCCCCGCGAGCGAGGAGGAGGATATTTGTGGCCGGTGCGTCAGGATCTGGGAAGACACAGCTAGTGACGCGACTTGTGCGGAAATATTGTGACAAATTCTATCGAGTTCTTATTTGCGGTGCAACACATCATCCCATTCAAGACTTGCCAGAGCTGCAAAATAAAGTAATACTTAGTAAGGACATTATAGACCCAGAACAGGAAATTGATCTCTGTCAGAAAAATAAATCTATGTTAGTAGTATATGACGATAACTTTTTACGCGCTGCCAATGATGAAAGCGTCGCCAACGTTTTTATTAAAGGCAGACATCTTGGCCTTAGCTCCATACTCATTTCTCAGAACTTATTTATGCAGGGAAAGTATGCGCGAAGCATATCCCTCAATTGCACTCATTTCGTTTTGCTTAAACAAAGAGATCTTGGTCAAATTGAACTTCTAGGTCGTCAATTGTATGGTCGTGACAGAGCCCAGGCATTTCTCAGTATCTACAAGCGAGCTGTTGCGGGAAAACCATACGGCTATCTGCTGGCTGACGTCTGCATAACTACCCCCGAGGTCCTATCACTGAGATCAAATATAGCGAACGACGGCTCCTGTGAGGTTGTGTACTCGTGGAGAGTGAGCGATATGCTAGCCCCATCAAGACACGTCTTTTAAAGTCACTTTATGAAGACCCTCAAGTACCTGGAGGCTTAAGTGGAGTGAGGCCTTTATTTTTTAGCAGCGAGAGCCATTGAACCCGACGTTTCTATGCGCGATGTTGAACAGTTTATGGAAGGTTGCAGAACACACACATTACATAAGATACAACCCCATAAGTTTAAGCGACGCGCTATTCTCAGTCCCAAACCGCGAGTTATCATAGCAGCAGATCTCGCGGACATGAAAGAATTGTCCCGCTTTAATGGAGGTCATAATTACATCTTAGTCTGCGTTGATGCATTTTCCAGGTACGCCAAAGCCCTGCCTCTTAAACGTAAAGATGCAAAATCGATGGTAATGGCAATGAAGACATTGCTAGAGGAAGACGCTGCTTTCAGTGGGGTCTCTAGGCTCTGTGTTGACCGAGGCAAAGAGTTCTATAATCGTCCACTTCAAACCTATTTGCAAAGTAAAGACATAAAAATGTACAGCGTTTACTCCCAAGAGATAAAAAGCAGCCTTGCTGAGCGATTTATCAGAACTCTGAAAGGTCGAATATATAGGTATATGACAGCTCACAATAAACTCGAGTATATTTCCATCTTGCAGAAGGTACTCGAGAGCTATAACCGCACGCCTCACGCACGTCTAGGAAAACCCCCAGCCGAAGTACATGCCATGAAGGACCCGCGAGGAATCATTCGTCAGTTTAAGAAAATGCATAATTATAAAAACAGAGAAAAGCGTCAAGGTAAAGCCAGTCGTGTGCTGAACATCGGGGACTACGTTCGACTCGTGGGCGCGGATAAAGCTTCTAAATTTAACCGAGGCTTTCATATCCAAAACACAGAAGAAATATTTAAAATTGCAAGCGTGGATTATCGACAGTCCCCATTGGGTTATACCTTGCAAGATTTATCCAATCAACCCATCCAAGGCTTGTTTTACAAAGAGGAGCTTATCAAAGTTCAGCTACCGGACGTTTTCCCCGTCAGCATAAAAAAAATCGAGAGTGGTGAACGGTCGCAAACAATTTTTTGTATCTTGGTTGGGTTATGATCCGAGTCAAGACTGTTGGATAGACGCTCAAGATATTTCCTAATGACCTCGAATTCACCAACAAGAAGAAAAAAAAAGCACCTCCCCTCGCCTTTGTTCACAAGGATCTTGTTTTGTTGTTGGCTAAACTCTCCCCCGACAAGCGGAAAAAAGTAATTGCAGTGTTGAACAAGAAACATTTAGATTGCTTGTCAGAAGTGTTTCTAAATTTCCTAAAAACTAATCTTACGCGAAATACAAAGATTGTGAAATCCCTGAACAAATATAAAAAACACATAAGGAAACTCGCCAACAAGGGGGTAAGTACACTAAAAAAAAAATACTGCGAACACAGCGGGGCGGTGCTATACTCTCTGTGCTGTTACCTCTGGCAGCTAGTGTCATAACTGGTCTTTTAACAAAATGAAGGAATATTGTCTCATCCCGAAATCAACAGCAGAACAATTTTTACTCAAGTCTTCTACGGGGAGCCGTAACATAAAACGAAACAGAAAGACGGACGAGGAAAAAAAAGAAAAGAGTGCGGAAAGCGTTGTCGGGTTCGACGGTCAAGGCGTCAACTGCATTAAAAATATAAAGAGACGCGCGCTGCAAGATGTATTAACCCAAACAACCACCCGCCATCTATAGCGGCCATAGGTCCTCGCACGACGTTCCCCACCAATACTATCGATTCGAAACCCGCCATAGATAACAGGATTGATGTTAGAATGAAAGCAGCTCAAAGGGATTATGCCAAAGCTTTCTTAGCTCTCATGAAACATACTCCAGGAATTACATGGGATACAAACGGAAATCTTTTGAGCCCCATTAATAATTTTAACGTCATTGATATATTGCAAACCTTAAGTGACGTCAACAGCAAATTAGGCTTCAAAGCTGATGATATACCATTTATTAAAATGCTTTTCCACAACACAAACTTAGATCCCTCATTTATACGCAATAATAAGGCAAGGAAGCAACTGTTTGGAGGAGGAGGTTGGGGAGGAAGGAGAAGTGCCCCAATTCAGGCAAAGCCACGCCCCACGCCTTCTTTCTCCGCCCCCGCGGATGCCGGGTATGACGTGGGAGAATTATCGCGTATAAAAAGGATTTTGTTTTGGGGTGGGATATAAACACTGTGTGACCTCGCGGGACAGGGAGACACTAAGCGTGAGTAAGAGCGAGAATTAATATATATTTTTCTATAAACATGTCAGATTATCCCATCATTCCTGTGAAGGGCGAATGACCGATCGCCAGTTCATTGACGACAGTGTGTGTTTAGTAGCCACCATCAACGCCAGCAGTTTTAAACTTAGCGGTATAGCCAAGGACTTGGCTGAAGTGTATGGCTATGCTAATCTCTTTGAAAATCGGAAACAACTTTATAATTTGAACAGAGTCGTTTGGAGTGACAGACCGAATGTGGGGTCGCTGGTAGTGAAGGAACCACCCACGGAATCAAATTATCCCATTGTGGTGGGTATGGTGACTCAATTTTGTCAGGGTGAATCTGTAGAATATAATGACGTGTCAAGATATTTTATTGAAACCAGCAGAGATATGCATTATGTGAACGGTTTAATGTCGGACACCAAGCAAAGCAGACGCGATAATTTTAAATGTTGCCTCAATGAGCTTGGTGATTATGTAAAGCAGAAAAAAAACATTCGAAAAGTCATTTTCCTACCGGCGTAGGACGAAGGGAAAGATGGATCATGAATGGAACGTGGCCTACTTGAAGGAGTTAAGATCTTTGCCCACCAACTAGATTTGAATAACGTTAAGGTAATGCTCTTGGGGCAGGAAGGGGACGAAGAATCTCCCGCGAAAGCCTCAACTGCCGGGGATGGGCGACAGACACAAACCACTGTGTAGCTATAAAATGACGCTTTATATTTTTTTAACTAGTGGTCATGCAGTCATAGTAGCGAACAGTGTTTCTTCCTCCTACAGATGGTGAATTTTCAAGTCTTTTGAGTAGCTTTCCACATCAGGTGGGGGGTGGTTTTGACAATATTCGAACTGTGCATTTCGCCCATCCTGCAAGACTACATCAAAGAGGTGGCGGTATTTTTAGTACGCTCGCAAACCTAGCCAAGAGTGTAATGCCCTTTCTATTCAGAACCGTTAAGCCCTCAGCGCTTAAGTTTACTCAAGATGTTATCCAGGATGTGAGCAGTGGACAAAGAAGTGTGAGAGGCGCTTTAAAGAAAAGAGGTATTGAAGCCTTAAGTGACGTAGGTGCTAGAATTATTAAAGGAGGAAAAAAAAGAAGAGTTACTTCGCGAAACAAGAAGAAGAAAAAAAAAATTAATAAAAGGAAAAGTGGTTGCGAGAGAAAGAACAGCGATGTGTTTGATATAATTTAGTAATGTGGAGGTGCGGTGGACACTCATGAAAAAAAAAAAAAAAGGGGAAGGAGGGAACATTCTGACCCGCGCGCGCGCGTGGGCTTGCCATTTTTTTTTTAGTGAGTGGTCTCTTATCAAGTTAACACGTCGCCCGCTCCCGCGACCAGTGTCTCCATTAGTATATAGCGGGCGACGAAAGCGACAACAGCATGGCCTCCGCCGCTCCCTCCGTTCCGATTTCTGATTATGCGCTCAGTGTGGTTGACGAATTCCCTAGAATCAACAGACAACGCCAGGTTGAGAGCTCTATTGCGTCTAAAACTCTTGTCGACATTTTACCTGTAAATTTGTCCAGCCACGCCCGGTTAAAAGATAAGTACCTAGAGTTCCGCGTGCCGGGGGTGAAGGGGGCATTTATCGATCTTGCTAAATTAATTCTTGAGTTGAAATTAAGTGTCACTCAAGCTGATGGACAAACAAAAGTCGAGGAGGCTGTCAATGTCGAATTCTGCAATGGCACTGCTAATACCATGTTCAAATCAATTCAGGTGTATGTAGGCGATCAAATGGTTGAAAGTAACCCATACTTTAATTACTGGTCATTCCTAAAAATGCTCACCACCTTCTCCACGTTAAAACTCAAATCATTCGGAGAAATAGGAAACCTCCTCAAAGATAACAGGTCGGGTGGAGCAGGCGTAGCCGAAACCTATGACGCCGCATACTTCACTAGCCTTGGGAGCAAATACAAGAGACATTTAAAAGATATCAAAGATCACGGTCTTCATCTCACCTTCCCATTAATGTCGGACATTACTTCTTGTGATCAGTATTTATGCGACGACATCCCATTGAGAATAAGGCTTGAGTTAGCTAACGAAGCTTGGTATTTGAACACTGACGGCGATGGGAGTGCTGTGCGTGCCCATATTGATTTTGCTAAACTTTGGGTCACCAGACTCCAACCCTATCCGTCAGCATTGCTTGCATTAAATAAAGAATTAGAGACAGGAAAAATAACGCGTACAATATTTAACAAGACGTTATATAAATCTCTGGTTCTCGGCAAACAGCAGACAAGTATTGTCTGTGACCAACCGTGGGGAAATGTCATTCCAGAGCGTTTATATATCGTTATGGCTGACATGAGGGCCTTTTCGGTGTATATAATAAAAATGGCTTGTATTTCAAGAATGCTGATTTGTCTGAACTAACAGTCTCTGTCAATGGTATGAATATGTATAAAATACGGTTTCTTTTCCCCACGAGTGTACGCGAGTCTATTATGATATTTTAGATAGTTTAGGAGTAGAAAATGACACTTTGCTTGATTACGATAGCTTTAAGAAAGGAAGGACAGTGTTTGTTTTTAGTTTGTTACCGGAAGACATACGAGGCACAGTGCCTCTTGAACACAGTGGAAACTTACGCATAAGTCTTCAGCTTAAAAAAGGCTTGGATGAAAATTTAGTAATTATCTGTTTTGGGGATACAAAGGGAGTGTTGTCAATCAACTCGGAGAGGCACGTGTCTTGCGACACTAGAGCATAATGAATAATCAACAAATTATGAAAGCTCTACAAGGAAAACTTTATCACAATAATATATATTTCTTAGGCTGTCTTCCCGCTGACGATGTAGCGAAATTAAATCTAAGGAGTGAGTCAGACAAGCCCATTGTCTTTATTGCTAATGTGTTAGGCGCATCGCAAGCTTCGAAAATGGGTCACTGGGTGGTGTTCTATGTTAGTGATAAGTGTATATATTTCTTCGACACATACGCCCTGACCCCATCATTATATTCTAAGTACTTTCGAAGTTTCTTAAATAAGCATAAAGATTATCCTGTCTTTAAACTTGCCGCAAGATTACAGTCGGACAAAACTCTGGTGTGTGGCGTGTATTGCATTCAATTCGTATACTTATGTAATAAAATAGGCTTAGAGAGGACTAGTCAGTTTCTGAAAGATAATTATGATTTAGGAAATTTTTTGAAGAATGACAGAAAGGTGTTAACATATGCTTATAGAATGTTTAAAATGCCCCCATGTATAAAAACATTTTGTCAATCTAGTCAAGGACTGACTTACAAGCATTGTATTTCTAAGATATGTGGCTAACTTATTAAATGCTACAATGTGTGTGTGTGTAAAAAATGTAGAGCAGTAGCATGTAGCTTATTCATTTATGGCGTGTGTGTGCAATTATATGTAGTTATTAAGAACAGGATTTTTTTTTTTCGTGCGATGTGACCGGGTGGGTGTGAGTTTGTTCACGCTTTCCTATGTGTAAAAAATGTAGAGAAGTAGTATATAGCTTATTCATTTATGGCGTGTGTGTGTAGTTATATGTAGTTATTAAGAACAGGATTCTGTTTTTTTTTTTTTTTTCGTGCGACGTGACCGGGTGGGTGTGAGTTTGTTCACGCTTTCCTATTGTTCGGATGAAGAATGGCTTGTGGTTTTGGGCATGTGCGCGCGTGTTTGCATACATGTGTGGGCGTGTCCCCTATAACCTGGGGTAGCCTCGGAAGAAGAAAAGGCTTGTGGTAGTGTGCGCATATGCCCCAAATAACCCCGGGTAGCTTAGTCAGTCCCCTAACGTTGCGAGAGGAGCGTCATGGAGGAAGTCTTCGCCGTCATGAACTTACAACAACAACAACAACAACAACAACAACAACAGCCCCACGCTGCCGCTGCAACTCTTCATGCTGACGATGTTGACGATCAGATAATGGGTCAAGCCGCATTAGAAGTTGAAGCCATGGATAACACATCCCAAGCTGAAGCCGTGGATAACACATCACATCCCAGAAACGGAGGTGAGATATCCGCCTCTTGTATTTTTTTTTTCTGCGCGCACAAGCGCTGGTGTGTGTGTATTTCTTATTCATTGTGTTTAAAAAAAAAATATATATATATTTCTTGTCATTTCAGCGGATGTTGGTGGTGGTGAGGTGGGGGATGTTCCAGAAACTCCCAAGTCTACCGGTGAACATATCACGGGCGAGTCATTGGGCAACAACAACCGCGGCGCGTTGGGAGGTGTCGGTAAAATGGGGCGGCGTGTGCTGAGGGAAGGATGTGATACCTCCATTACCAGTGTCTCATCTGAAGAACGACCCACCGGACAGCGTAACGCATAGTAAGTATTTTTTTATTCTTACGAGAGAGAGAGAGAGAGAGAGAGAGAGAGAGAGAGAGAGAGAGAGAGAGAGAGAGAGAGAGAGAGAGAGAGAGAGAGAGAGAGAGAGAGAGAGAGAGAGAGAGAGATTGATTTTTTTTTGTCTAATAATGTTTCTCTATCTTTTCATAAGTCCACGGCAACAACAACAGACACGCTTCGGTGATGGTGTGTCTTGACTCTCCGTCGGGCGCTGAATCGCGAGAGCGGCGGCGAAGTCGTCTGCAGCAAAAGATCATGAAATGCGTCAATCACGACTGGAAAAAAAATGCAGCATATGGCGGAAGTGTTGCGGCGCGCCCACTTCTGACTTGACATACCCGCTTGACCTTTCTTGGAAGTGTCATAGGCGGGGTGGGTGGTGTGGAAGTTACTAAAATCCATTATGGATTTTATGAGTGGAAGCGAATAAAATTCACTAATGTCTTGGAAGTTAGAGATGCATATGGTGGCCGAATCTGTGAGAGTCCTATATTTAGTGCTTAACAATCTTTTTTTTATATATGTACTCGCTCTGTGTGTATTATTTTTTTATATATGTACTTGTGTTGTGTATTTTTTTTCTTCATTTGTATATGTACTCGTGTTGTCATCCTTTTATGGGCTGTCTTTGGGCATGTACGACATAAGTTTGTAATATGTCTCTTTCAATTAGGATTTATTTTGGGGGAGGGAAAAAAAAAGGGTAGGATGGGTGGGTTTCCATTGTATTTCTTTGAGCCTGTACGGTGTGAGTTTGTAATATGTCTTTTTTTTTATGGCGATTGTGTGTTTTTGTTTTTAGGCTTAGCATGTATTTAGTCTGGATTAAGAAAGAACAAATTAGCCTGGATTAAGAAAGAACAAATAAAATAGACTAGATTAAGGTAATATAATAACTTGTCATACCATTTTTTTCCACTATATTTCAATAAAAATGTATAAAATCTACTTTTCCCGTTCCTACCCCTCACTGAAAAGACAATCGATATAACTCCAGTCAATATGAAAATCAACAGTAACACACACACACACACACGCATATGCTGGCAAACTGAAAAATCAATAGCGGGTAGAGGGAGAGGGAGGGGTACCCTCAGACTGACCATCAAGTCACCGCTCGCGAGGGGTAGGGCATAGAGGGGGACACGCACACACATGCTGGCAAACTGGAAAAAAAATCAATAGCGGGAGAGGGAGAGGGAGGGGGAAAGGTAGCCACAGGCCTCCGCCCAACAAGTCACCGCTCGCGCTAACCGATCCCCGGCAGGAGGGTGACGCCCCGGCACGGTGCGAAAGGACCGATCCCCCGGCAGGAGGGTGACGCCCCGGCACGGTGCGAAAGGACGCCCCTAGCCGATCCCCCGGCACTGGGGCGAAAGGACGCCCCGGCACGGCGCGAAAGGACCGATCCCCCGGCAGGAGGGCGACGCCCCGGCACGGTGCGAAAGGACCGATCCCCCGGCAGGAGGGTGACGCCCCGGCACAGTGCGAAAGGACGCCCCTAACCGATCCCCTGAACAAGGCACCGCTCGCGCTAACCGATCCCCGGCAGGAGGGCGCGAAAGGACGCCCCTAACCGATCCCCCGAACACGTCACCGCTCGCGCTAACCGATCCCCGGCAGGAGGGCGACGCCCCGGCACGGCGCGAAAGGACGCCCCTAACCAATCCCCGGCAGGAGGGTGACGCTCAGGCCTCCGGGGAGACACGATGGCGTGGAAGGTGGTGGGTGTTTGGGGTGGGGTGGGTGGGTGGTGGGGGGGGGGGGGGGAATGGTCACTTTTGGGTAGGTTTGTGACCACTCCCCGGTTGGGTAGTGGGGAGGTCCCCTCGGCGGCTGGCTGCCCGCGCGGCTGGCTGGCCGTCCGGCTGACTGGCCGCACGGCCGGCCGGGAAATTCGACGTACAAAATTTTTCGACGTCATTTTTTTTTGGCTGCAAATTCTTGATTATGCTTGCGAATTATTTTGGTCCCGTCACTGTCACCATTACCTACTACTATAAGGGGTTTGGACAGTATAGGGATGAGCATGAGTAGAAAGTCGAGTATATAATATTGCATATTGTACAGAGGGCAAAAACTCGTGTCTTTTTTCACACAAGATAATATCAAGAGAATGGTTACCTCCTCCTGGAGGGATAGTGTTGCAATTGATGAAGACGTTGAGGATTTTTTTTTTTTTATCAGCCAGCTTCACAAAACCACAGATTTCTTCAGTCACTAAAATGAGGCAGTAACTACTAAAATCAGGCAGTAAGTCCTTATGGAGTAATATATATATATATATATATATATATATATATATATATATATATATATATAAATATATATATATATATATATATATATATATATTTTTTTTTATTTATTTATTTATTTATTTATTTAATTTTTTTTTTTTTTAGTGTCTTACAGGGTTCTGGGGCACTTTTCTTTTTCAGTTGTGTTGACCGGTTTCATTATAAATTTGTAGATGCCACAGTGTTCAGTACTTACTATTTTGTATAGGAGATAGTTAATTACATGAATAGAGAATGCAGTTTATTCTACAATGTACAGCAATTCGAAGTAAATACAATAAATAAGAAATAAGCCGTACTATCTACACACACACACACACACACACACACACATACACGCAATTCATCTTGAGTTATCAGTTGGTCAAATCGTAGGGAGAGGAGGATGAGTTAACTAGGGCAGGCCGTAGGTTCCGCTGGGCGCCGGGGCCTGGACCTGGGGTGCCTGGGGACGGGTGGCGGCGGCGTCCTCTGCGGCAGCCTTGGCGATCTGGTCGAGAACAAACTGGGGGATGGGGTGGGGGAAGGCGGGGGCCACGGGCAGCAGGTCGGACTCCGGCTGGTAACCCTTATCATCAGCCACGAACTTGACCAGGACGGGAGTGCCATCAGGGGCGGTGTAGCTGTGGGAGGTGGGTGCTCGTTAGTGATCGGTGGTTCTATAATAGCGCATGGCTTTTCGTGGTGTTTGGTCGCGAGAGGCAGGCTTCTCTGGGGCGCTACTCCTCAAAATTATATTAATAGAAAAGCTCAAATGATCGCCGTCATTGACTATTTTCATTTTACTGTTGTTTGAATTTTCAGAAAAGAACAACGAATGATGAAAATAATAACTAATAACTACTGATAATGATAATAATAAAGACAACAATAATGATACTAGTTAACTATTGCATTAGATATATGAACATAAAGAAAACGGGTGTTCATAGAAGAAAGCTTAGCAGAATAACATAGTCGCTGGCTCACCTGAAGGAGCCCTGCTGGGTGCCGCCCACGCCGCCAGACTCGTGCCTGGCGATGCCGTCCTCGGTCTCCACATCGAAGGCGTAGTTGCCGTGGGCGTCGGGGTGGACTCGCTCGTCCTTGAGGATGGCGGCGGGAGGGCCGTATGAGGGCGCGGGGTGAGGAAGAGGTGCCGGGCCGGGGGCAGGGGCCGTGTACAGTGTTTCGGCCGTCGCCACAGCAAGCAGCGCCATCATCGCAACCTAAGTCACGAAAAGAAGCAATAAATAAATAAATGAATAAGTAAATAAATATATGACAGAATGACTGAATGAATGAAATATGTAAATAAACACAAGCTTCGAATTGAGGAACTTAAGTTCATGAGGAAGATAGAGGGAGATAATAATAATGATTGTAGTAGTGAAAATTCGTCCACTCTGGAGAGATTTTGAACCCTTGTTAAATGTGTGCCGGGAAATTATATGGACTTAGAAATTATGTATGCAAGTCTAAACTTATATACAAAAAGCTGCTTGAAAAGGGAGCTGGAAACCATTCTTTGCAGCGATCGTTCTTTAACAATCCTCTGAGCCTGATCCTTACAGCCTTCATGATAGTGGTGGTGGTGGTTGAAGAGACAGTGGTGTGAGGAGCAGGTGACAGCTGGTGACTGATGCCTTGAGCCTTCCCTGTCCCCCTTATATACTGATCCTGCCCAGACGGGTCACACTTTTCCCCCGATCACCTGACGCCTCTGCACCTTTTTTTCATCACCTCAAATTACAACCTCACATAATATACAAGCAACTCTTAACCCACTTCCTACCTCTTGCTGAACACATGCCTTTGTTGGAAATTTACGGATGCATGAGTATTTGGGCCAGGAATGTCGTGAACCGTCTGCCTGGCCGCCAATAATCAGTGCCTAGCATCCGTCACCGCTAAGAAGGTCAAGGAACACCTGCGACTCGGTTTACCGCGATGCGCCCGTTCACAGGTGGACTTGTTTCTTAGACGGCGGGACAGTGGGAGGTCAGGTTTTGCGACTCACCTATGTTGAGGTCGTAGTAGGTGACGAGGCTGGTGATGAACTCGTAGAAGATGAAGTTGTGCGTCTGGTTGATGGTCTCCAAATTCTACCAGTGAAAAGGGTGAAAGAATCAAGACAGTTTCAGACTTTTGCACTAGGAAGTTGGACAGCGAGGAGGGGATAGATAAGCCTGTGCAGAACGTCGTATAGGGAGAGGCTGTGGAAGGGGTGGAAATATGCTTATAGTAACGGGGCTCGAGAACACTGCTTTTTTTTTTATAACTGGTATTGAGCTTGTTTTGTGTGTGCATCGTTAACGTCTTCTACAAGGAACCCAATAAACCCAAATACTAAGTTCTGTATGTTAGTCTTAAAGCGGAGCAGTCTCAAGCTTGAATGATTTGATGATTATTAGGGGACGTCATTATTTTACTCTTGTGCCATCTAGGCATTGTCGAACATCTAAGCGGGAAATGTATATTGGGAGACATTTTCTAGGTTACTAATGTGGAGAGGTTGCGTAAACATGAGTGCTACAAATTATAGGTATACATCTATTGTTTATTGGGTAGATCATTCGTTTATCGGTGAGCCAAGTCTTGCATTGCCAGGGAGATTGAAAGATGTGTAGGAGGGAATGGTTTTCGGCTAGCAATGTGTGTGTGTGTGTGTGTGTGTGTGTGTGTGACGAGGGTGGCCGGGAAGTTTTAGAGAAAGCAGATGTGGGTCAGACAGAGGAAGTGAAGGAGAGAGAGGGACAAGAAGAGGGAAGGGCATAGGTATCTAGAAAGGGAGGGAGGGAGAGACAATTGGGTGACGAACAGGGGATGGGTATGCAACGGGAAGGGAAGCGAGGAGGGGTGGAGAGGGAAAGAGGGCCGTGGGGGTAGGGGGTGGGGGGGGCAGGTGAAGGGAGCAGAGGAAGGGGAGAGAGGGAGGAAGTGCACTAAAGGGAAGGGAAATGACGGGTCTTGAAAGTTTTATGGAACCGAAGTTGTTTGCCTTTAAGGTTGTATATCACTTACTTTAGTTGAAGACGTTTGCAACCCCCTTCCCCCCCGTACCCCCCCCCCCCCCACACACACGCATTCTCTATATCTATATTCCTTTCTCTCCCTCTTCTTTTTGTTAGCATTGCCTTTCTGTTTATATCTATATCTATTTCTCTGTCTGTGTCTATATCTCTATCTATCTATCTATCTATCTATCTATCTATCTCTACCTACCTACCTACCTACCTATATTCCTCTCTCTCCCTCCTCTTTTTGTTAGCATAGCCTTTCTGTATATATCTATATCTATTTCTCTGTCTGTGTCTATCTATCTATCTATCTATCTATCCCTACCTACCTACCTATCTATCCCTTTCTTCTTTGTGATAACTTAGGCCTTCTTGTTTCAATATGTCTGTTTCTTACATGTCTTTAATTACGTGATCTTCGTGTAGGCCCACCCGTGCATTTTTGTATTCGTCTTTGTTTTGGTGTACATTTACTGCGTTGTCGCAATGAGGAGCTGACCCCATACACAGTGCTTGTCCTGCTTTGATTTCCCGTTCCCCTGAGTGAATGTGGGCTGGCCTTTCGTGCTTATTCAGGACGGAAAGGTCTTTACTCTTCAATTTACATTCACGTGCTATTTGCGTACCTACCCTCTGCTTGGTGAACCGTTGTTGAGAATTTTGTGGAAACTCCCAAATTGCCTCCACCTTGTCTCCACCTTGTCTGGGATTCAATGGTGTGTGTGTGTGTGTGTGTGTGTGTGTGTGTGTGTGTGTGTGTGTGTGTGTGTGTGTGTGTGTGTGTGTGTCAAATTGTTTATTATTATTATTGTTATTGTTACTATTATTATTATTATTATTATTATTATTATTATTATTATTATTATTATTATTATTATTATTATTATTATTATTATTATTATTATTATTATTATTATTATTATTATTATTATTGTCATCATCATCATCATCATCATCATCATCACTGCACTATAATCCCAAGTTTATGTAGAGGAAATGATCAGAGAATCATGCACAGCCCGCAGCATCGGAGTTCGTTAGTAATTCGTTAGTTAGTGTCGAAAGTTAAACACTAATGAGTAATGGAAGTGTTAGGGTGACGCGGTGACTTGTTATCGACATGACCAATTTGCATGATCAGAGAAAATATGTCGCGTGTGTGTGACTTTTTTTAATGTTTTTTTTTGTTTTATTATTATTATTATTATTATTATTATTATTATTATTATTATTATTATTATTATTATTATTATTATTATTATTAT